>NW_007378000.1:144488-171216 GCF_000475195.1 Diaphorina citri | reverse complement strand
AAAAATAGATTCAACAACTACTTCTGTAAAAAAATAAAAAATAAAAAATATTGAAAATAAAAAAGAATGTTTGTGGGTAAATGGAAAGAGGAGAAGATGAAAAAAAATAAAAGAGAAGAAGAGAAAAAAAAAAAAAAGGAAAAAAAGGTCTTAAGTGAAAAAAAAAAAAAAAAAAAACAAGTAGGTACTTATCTACTTTTTTCGCTCTTTTACATCTCCCTAGGAAACCAAATTGTGGGACGAAAAAAGTCCAAGAATTCAAGATGTTCCAGCCTTTGATCGAGTGTTACACATCAGTGTAATATCAAAATACCCCATTGACAGCAAATAAAAACCAGGAAGAAATGAAAAGGAGGAGGGAGAAAAATGACCCCAACTCGTAAAAAATAAACAAAATGCATTAAATTCCAAGTAGGTAGTTTCATTGGGTATTGGGATTCATAAAACTGTTTTATTCACCGCTTTTTATGAGTTTTGCAAGAGTAAAGCAATCATTCTGCATGAACTAGAAAGAGGATTGTAATAAATGTAATGCGAGATTATCGATGGATGAGCAGCATACAAGCACATTCATACTCGAGAGGTAAAAAAGCTGGCTTGAACATCACACGACCTTTCTTGTGAAACATTGTTCTTTCGTATACCTACCTATATCAATATAATTTAAATATTCTTATAAAATTCCTGATGAAGAATATTGTAAGATGTTCGTATTTTAAAGCATAATTAATTACGCAACATAAACAATTCGAACATCCTATAATACCTACTTTGTAAAGATGTCTTTTCAACATTATCTTTGTTGAAGTTTTCCTCATAGGGTAGGTAAGATGCTTAATAATAATCAAATTCAAAGTTGACTTAAGCACATAAAGTATGTCGGTAGGGGCGTACACCAAGACCGTATCAATATAATTTAAATATTCTTATAAAATTCCTGATGAAGAATATTGTAAGATGTTCGTATTTTAAAGCATAATTAATTACGCAACATAAACAATTCGAACATCCTATAATACCTACTTTGTAAAGATGTCTTTTCAACATTTTACATTATCTTTGTTGAAGTTTTCCTTATAGGGTAGGTAAGATGCTTAATAATAATCAAATTCAAAGTTGACTTAAGCACATAAAGTATGTCGGTAGGGGCGTACACCAAGACCGGGAGGGAATTATAATTAATTTTTCAAATATAATAAATTCTCCTTAGGTTTAATTTATTCAGAAGGAGAAAATTCTTGATATTCATTATATTGTTGTTGTAAATCTTTTCGAGAAATTAAATTAACTGGAGGAAAGTATTTACGGCGAAGTTTTTTGACAAAAAGTTGGTAATACTCGTACTAATAATACTTTGAGGTACGTACTTATTCTTTCAAGTTTTCTCCCTTGAAAAGTATTCTGTGAAATTCACAAACTTCGTATTCGGAATTGATTGATTTTAAGTCACCATTCTCGTTGGGTTGGACAATGGAAATCTAGGCCTTATACTTTCCTAGGCATAGTGTCGACAATGGAAACAGGCCGACTCTCATAGAAGTGAAAAATTCCACAATTCGAATATACTGAAAGCGTTCAACCATCATAGTTCAAAGCGTTCAAGGTCAAGGGGTTTATCTCTTTTCAAGACACCCCGCATCCCGAGCAAAAGTTTTAAAATATTCAGCACATCATAACGACATTTCTGTCTTGATATAAAACATAAAGCTCATAACTTGGAGACAATGAGCCTTATCCTTCAACAGGGATCTACACTGGTGCCAACCAGTCCTGAATTGAATTCAAACTGCTTTGTTACTTTGAGGAAGACCTGCTAGGCCAATTGAAGCTGGATCGGAGCCCGAGGTCGTTGCTTGGCTCTGGGCCCGGTGTTGCTGCTGGACCAGGGAAGAGAAGGCTGCTTGCTGGTTGGATTGAGCTGAATCGGGGTCACCGGGTGTGGAGATCCCGATTCCGGCCGGGGTGAATCACGTCGGGGTCACCAATTGTGGGTGTGATGGAATAAGAAGTCCAGTTGTAGAGATTGATATCAGAAGATGTTGATTTGTACTTTATCTGGAGTGAATTGAGTGAATGGAGCGAATTAGTTTTAAGTTTTTCCTTTTAATATAATTCGCTCCATTCACTCCAAATAAAGTACAAATCAACACCTTCTGATGATACCAACCTCTACAACTGAACTTCTTTTTCTATCACAGTCACATCGTGTTGACCCTAAACTTGTGACAATATTCAGGTTATTTTGACCGTAGGCATTATTCTCATCACATTCGACTTAGAAATTCCTCTAAACCCAAAAGACGAATAACTTCATCCCAATGCAGAGCAAAAATCAGAGCGCTGGAAAATCACCGCTATTACCGTGTTACTCATAGTCAATTGGTTTTGTTTGTCTTGAGATTTCGCTACATTGATTTCTGTCCTCTTATAAGATTCAGCTCACAATGTTTTCCCATGAGCTAAATTGAGTACACTTGGTTAACTGCTCAGAGTTAGTGCAAGTTCCGTGTAAACAACCATACGATACGGACGTCGAGTCCTCGCTCTGCTCCGTGTGTGTGTTTATAGTTTATAGTAAACGTGTTATTACATTATCTTTGTTGAAGTTTTCCTTATAGGGTAGGTAAGATGCTTAATAATAATCAAATTCAAAGTTGACTTAAGCACATAAAGTATGTCGGTAGGGGCGTACGTTCTGGTCGAGGGTTTTGCTTGGTGGACAGTAAATACTGGCTATTTTTAGAGGATATGTTTTTGTTTGAACAGTAATGCTCGTTATTTGAACTTTTTCTGTTTGGATTTTAATATCCTCATAGTGATTAATGTTCTGTTTGATTAAAATACCAGAGCCGCCCCTCGCATTGTTGCTTGGATGACTACAATGGTAAAATTTGTAATTGTTTATTTTACAAACTGATTCTCTCGTAGTATGTGACTCAGATATCAAAACAATGTCAATGTTTTGCTGACTGAGTAATACTTCTAACTCGTTTCTTTTAGAAACAAGGCCATTGGCATTCCAAGCTAAGATAGTTAGAAAATTCATGATGATGTTTTATCTTTCCGGCCCTGTTTTTGCCGTTTTTCAATTGCATCAACCCTTGCATTGAGAGTTGATACAGTCGATTTGATTGACTGAACCTCATTTAAAATGAGAGTCAGCATGGCCCCCATATCCTGAGAGCTAGTTTGTGAGGGAGGATTTTGGCTGGTACCCGCAGCCGCAACTTGTGCCCAAGATTTTTGGGAAGCGGGATTTACATTTTTTTTATGTACTTGACGCTGGACCGGCGGTCTTTGCGTTGGCACATTCTTTATTTTGGCTGGCTGGTTAGCCTGTGCAGCATTTTTACGCTGTTTGTTGCGCAGCATTTGTGCTTCTTTTGCAATCGAACAACCCCTATAGTTGGCAGGGTGGTCCTTTTTACAATTTGCACAAGTGGCGCGAACAGTTTTGGGTTTAACACAACTGGTGGTTAGATGACCTTGACCGCACTTAACACAGCGCGGTTTTTTATTGCAGTGATTTCGGGTATGACCGAATTCCTGACAGTTTTTGCACTGTGGTATGAGTTTGCTACCTTTAAGTGGGCAGATCTCAACCACATTATATAAAATTCTATTGATTTTGTAAATGCTGTCAACACTCTCATCAGAGGCGAATGACAGCATGAACATATTTAATGGAGTTTTATCTTTAGCAGAAAGTTGTTTACTCACGTGCTCTATTTTGTAACCTTTGGCTAGAAGATCATTGTAAATCTCCTCTTCACTCCACATGTGGTGTAGACCTTTGGCAACCACGCGTATCGGCCGAGTCTGCTTGTTCTCGTACGTGTAGTACGGGACTTTATGTTCTTTGAGGGCGGATACCATTTTACGATACCCATCCTCTTCTTTCCAATTAACCTTGACAAGTGAATTATTCACAGTCTTGATAGCAAATTTACCCTCCCCTGAGGATATATTTGCTAATTGGGTGATTGATTTGACGTCATTTGATTCCACTTTGATGGGAGGTGGTTTCTTTGGCTCCCTATTTTTCTGCTTGGGGCCACGTTGTCCAGGTTGTGGCGCAGTGTTTTCTTTCTTGTTCGTCTTCCTCTTCTTCTTCCTTGATTCCTGGGTGGTCCAGGTTTCCTGTTCCAGGATCTCCTCATCTGTCTCGTATGCTGTAGACTGAGCAGTTGAGGAGGCTGGATCATTTCTTAGGAGTAGACTCCCTCTAGAGCTTTCTGCCATGATGAGCTCATCCTTTTCCTTCAGCACAGCCTCTAGTTTCAGCTTCTGGAAGCTGCTGACAGGTGTTATTCAGTTGTTCTTTGATGATCTCCAGTTCCTGAAGATCACTATAGCCTGTTGAATGCAGGTTATCCAGCCTTTGAAGTTTGATGGCTGGATTTAGCAAAGGGTTTGGGCCCCCTTGGGCAGCTGGAGTTGATCCAGTGAATCCTGACTGTACATCCATCGCACTGGATGTCAGAGGGGAATTGTTCTGGTTCCCGAACATATTGAACGATCACCAGAACTTGAACACAATTGGTGGGAGTCACAAGGGAGAACCCCTTATGACTACCCTGATATCGCACACTTGTAACACGTTTACTATAAACTATAAACACACACACGGAGCAGAGCGAGGACTCGACGTCCGTATCGTATGGTTGTTTACACGGAACTTGCACTAACTCTGAGCAGTTAACCAAGTGTACTCAATTTAGCTCATGGGAAAACATTGTGAGCTGAATCTTATAAGAGGACAGAAATCAATGTAGCGAAATCTCAAGACAAACAAAACCAATTGACTATGAGTAACACGGTAATAGCGGTGATTTTCCAGCGCTCTGATTTTTGCTCTGCATTGGGATGAAGTTATTCGTCTTTTGGGTTTAGAGGAATTTCTAAGTCGAATGTGATGAGAATAATGCCTACGGTCAAAATAACCTGAATATTGTCACAAGTTTAGGGTCAACACGATGTGACTGTGATAGAAAAAGAAGTTCAGTTGTAGTAGAGGTTGGTATCAGAAGGTGTTGATTTGTACTTTATTTGGAGTGAATTGAGTGAATGGAGCGAATTAGTTTTAAGTTTTTCCTTGTAAAATTAATTCGCTCCATTCACTCAATTCACTCCAAATAAAGCACAAATCAACACCTTCTGATACCAACCTCTACAACTGAACTTCTTATTTTATCACACCCACATCGTGTTGACCCTAAACTTGTGACAATATTCAGGTTACTTTGACCGTAGGCATTATTCTCATCACATTCGACTTAGAAATTCCTCTAAACCCAAAAGACGAATAACTTCAACCCAATGCAGAGCAAAAATCAGAGCGCTGGAAAATCACCGCTATTACCGTGTTACTCATAGTCAATTGGTTTTGTTTGTCTTGAGATTTCGCTACATTGATTTCTGTCCTCTTATAAGATTCAGCTCACAGTGTTTTCCCATGAGCTAAATTGAGTACACTTGGTTAACTGCTCAGAGTTACTGCAAGCTCAATTTGAATTCACTGTCATGCTTTCCTCTGATGTTTTCATTGTGAGTATTATTTCTTCTTTTATTGTTCGTGTCATCTTTAAAGTTACCCTGTGTTTTTCCCATTCCCAAGATTCCTTTTTATTTGAATAAAAATCTCATAGAGTACAGACACATCATTCTAATAGCTCTTCATCTTTTCTCTCTCTTTTTCTTTCTTTCTCTCAACCTCTCACGAAGAAAGAAAATTTCGTGTGAACATCACACAACATTTTCTATATCAACTAAAATAAAAACAGGTAATACAGACGTAATACAAATCACCATTGATTTATTAGCCTAGGGGTGGAACATCGACACATTCAGACAAAATTGATCATGATTATGTTATTAAAGGTCACAATTTCAAACAGCACAAATCGCAAATTTCTAAAATTGGGCTTTCAGTCAGATACCAAATGCTAAATATTCCCTCGTGAGGGTAACGGAAAGTTAAACGAAAAAGAAAGAGACTAAGATGACGGTTTCTTGTCATAATACTCTCTCTTTATCCTCTCACGAAGAAAGAAAATTTCGTGTGAACATCACACAACATTTTCTATGTCAACTAAACAGGTAATACAGACGTAATAAAAATCACCATTGATTTATTAGCCTAGGGGTGGAACATCGACACATTCAGACAAAATTGATCATGATTATGTTATCAAAGGTCACAATTTCAAATAGCACAAATCGTAAATTTCTAAATTTGGGCTTTCAGTCAGATACCAAATGTTAAATATTCCCTCGTGAGGGTAACGGAAAGTTAAACGAAAAAGAAAGAGACTAAGATGACGGTTTCTTGTCATAATACTCTCTCTTTAAATTGTCATGCTTTTCCGTCCGTCTCTCTCTCTCTCTCTCTTTTATATTGTCATGCTTTTCCGTCTCTCTCTCTCTCTCTCTCTCTCTCTCTCTCTCTCTCTCTCTCTCTCTCTCTCTTCCTCTCTCTCTTTCCTTTCTTCTCTATCTCACCTTCTCCCTTTTTCTCTCTTTCTCCATCTCTCTTTTTTCTGTCTACCATTGTCCCTCCATTTCGCCATTATCAACTGTGTCCCGTATCCTCTATCTTGTTCACCTTTCTGTGTCTTTATTTCTCTCTCTTCCTTTTTTTTCGCTCCTCTAGCCTTTTCTTTTTATCAATTTCCTCCTCTAAACTCTCTCTCTCTCTCCCTTACTCCCTCTCTCTATCTCTTTCTCTTTCTCCCCCTCTCTCTCTATCCCTCCCTCTCTCTCTCTCTCCTTTCTTCTCTATCTCACCTTCTCCCTTTTTCTCTCTTTCTCGATCTCTCCTTTTTTCTGTCTACCATATTGTCCCTCTGCCTCCCCTTTATCAACTGTGTCCCGCATCTTCTATCTCTTTCACCTTTCTGTGTCTTTATTTCTCTCTCTTCCTTTTTTTTTTCGCTCCTCTAGCCTTTTCTTTTTATCAATTTCCTCCTCTAAACTCTCTCTCTCTCTCCCTTACTCCCTCTCTCTATCTCTTTCTCTTTCTCCCCCTCTCTCTCTATCCCTCCCTCTCTCTCTCTCTCCTTTCTTCTCTATCTCACCTTCTCCCTTTTTCTCTCTTTCTCGATCTCTCCTTTTTTCTGTCTACCATATTGTCCCTCTGCCTCCCCTTTATCAACTGTGTCCCGCATCTTCTATCTCTTTCACCTTTCTGTGTCTTTATTTCTCTCTCTTCCTTTTTTTTTTCGCTCCTCTAGCCTTTTCTTTTTATCAATTTCCTCCTCTAAACTCTCTCTCTCTCTCCCTTACTCCCTCTCTCTATCTCTTTCTCTTTCTCCCCCTCTCTCTCTATCCCTCCCTCTCTCTCTCTCTCCTTTCTTCTCTATCTCACCTTCTCCCTTTTTCTCTCTTTCTCGATCTCTCCTTTTTTCTGTCTACCATATTGTCCCTCTGCCTCCCCTTTATCAACTGTGTCCCGCATCTTCTATCTCTTTCACCTTTCTGTGTCTTTATTTCTCTCTCTTCCTTTTTTTTTTCGCTCCTCTAGCCTTTTCTTTTTATCAATTTCCTCCTCTAAACTCTCTCTCTCTCTCCCTTACTCCCTCTCTCTATCTCTTTCTCTTTCTCCCCCTCTCTCTCTATCCCTCCCTCTCTCTCTCTCTCCTTTCTTCTCTATCTCACCTTCTCCCTTTTTCTCTCTTTCTCGATCTCTCCTTTTTTCTGTCTACCATATTGTCCCTCTGCCTCCCCTTTATCAACTGTGTCCCGCATCTTCTATCTCTTTCACCTTTCTGTGTCTTTATTTCTCTCTCTTCCTTTTTTTTTTCGCTCCTCTAGCCTTTTCTTTTTATCAATTTCCTCCTCTAAACTCTCTCTCTCTCTCCCTTACTCCCTCTCTCTATCTCTTTCTCTTTCTCCCCCTCTCTCTCTATCCCTCCCTCTCTCTCTCTCTCCTTTCTTCTCTATCTCACCTTCTCCCTTTTTCTCTCTTTCTCGATCTCTCCTTTTTTCTGTCTACCATATTGTCCCTCTGCCTCCCCTTTATCAACTGTGTCCCGCATCTTCTATCTCTTTCACCTTTCTGTGTCTTTATTTCTCTCTCTTCCTTTTTTTTTTCGCTCCTCTAACTTCGAAAAAGGGGAAATTTCCTTTTTCGCCCTTTTTTATTCCTCTCACATCTATTCTGGTAAACAGGAGAGACTAAAGAGGTGTTATTTATTTATTTTTTTAGAATGAGAAATCTTTCATTAATTTTTATTTTCATCCGACTTTAGAAAGAAGAGGAAGAAGGAGAAGCAAAATAAAGTAGAAAATTAATTTAAAATTTTAAAAGAGGACAAAGAAGATTGGAGAAGTGAGAAGAGAGAGAGAGAGAGAGAGAGAGGAAGAGAAAGAGAGAGAAGAAAGTTTTCTAAATTTTAAGTATCCAAACCTTAATTTTTATTTTGTATAAAAAGTACCCGAAAACTTTCTAAGTAAATTTATTTTTATTATATTTAAAATTTTAAAAGCCGAAAAGTTTGTTGACGGTCTCTCTCCCCCTCCCTATAATATGTGACCTGGGGATCCTTAGCTGTTTCCAAATTAAATAATGTGTAGTTTTCTCTCTCTCTCCAATTCACTCTTTCTCCTACTCTCTCTCTCTCTCACACACACACACTGGATAGTACCTACACCTTCATACATAAATTGTAGACTTTTCTTTCTCTTATGAAGCTCATACGGTCACCTGTCCAGATATCAACCGCGCACACGGTTACTCAACTTCAGTAGTCCGCAGGCGTAGGGTACTGTTAAATCATTGACCTAAAATTGGAAATTGAGCTCTTCTAGCACCGAAACTGAAAATAAAGACGACATAAAGTGATGTCTTTAATTCCATTTTACTCTCTTCCTCCCTCTCTCCTCCTCTCTCTCTCTCCCTCTATCTCTATCTTTCTTTCTCCCTCTCTCTACCCTTCCCTTTTTCTCTCTCCCTCCCTTTCTCTCTCTCTCATTTCATTTTACTGTCCTTCTCACTCTTCCATTCCCATTCTCATATCTCTCTATTTTAATTGATAAGAAATTAATATAAGAGTAGAACGTGATATGGATAAATACCGTACTATAGGGAATAGAGAGGGAGGGAGGGAGGGAGAAGAGAGACAGAGAAGAGATAAGGGAAAAGTGGACTAGGAAGACATAAAAAAGGGGGGAAATGTCAATTAGAGAGACATGAACAAGGGTATTAGACGGAGAAAATGAAGAAGAAGAAGGCGAAGAAGGAAGATAATAAAATAGGAAAAAGAATAAGAAGGGAAAGAAAATGAGGAGAAGCTTGGAAGAGAATCAGGATTAAGTAGAAGAAATAGGAGGGGAGGATGAAGAGAGAGGGAGGAAGAAGAAAAAGAAGAAGACACAAGGGAGCAAGAAGAAGAGGGGAAGATAAAGAAGACGACATAAAGAAGAAGAAAATAAGGAAGGAGAAGAGGGAGAAAATGGGAAGAGGGGGAGGAGGAAGAAGACGAGGAAGAAAAAGGGATAAGAAGGGGAAAATTGAAATCGGAGAGAGTTAATCATGAAAATATTCAAGATGATAAAATTCTCGGAACATTAACTTCAAGACTCCAAGTTCTGAGCGTATTTTATTGCATTGTGTTGGGGTTCTAGAAAATAATTATCATGAGTGTTGAGTACCCCATGTCCTACCACATAAATATACGAGAATAGGTATTACATAAGAATTCTTTTGCATTTTATAAACCTATGCCTACCAGTGGAATAAGTATAGTCAACGCCCTTTGCAGCTTTGAGTGCTCATATATGTCCTACCACATAAATATACGAGAATAGGTATTAGTATTACATAAGAATTCTTTTGCATTTTATAAACCTATGCCTACCAGTGGAATAAGTATAGTCAACGCCCTTTGCAGCTTTGAGTGCTTCACTTCCCAAACAGTTATGCAACGTTGTATTTGGTTTGGTGACCTGGGCAGCAGGGTAGATGTTAATACATATTATTTATAAAAACCTAGAATATGTAGTTACCTACCTATCAATAAATCAACAGATAAATTAGTTTATATGAAAGATTGAGGAGTTTGACGCAAAAACGACTTATAAGCCAAGACTAAGATCTCGCTTTGTTCGGTTAATTACGCAATACGCAGTGTTATGTTCTTGTTAGAAGACACATGTGTCTTATAAGCACATTATAAATACTTGTGCAGACACAAGAACACACTAACTTGTGTGTCTTTGTAGATATTTTACTTTCCAACTTTCTGAATTAGATGTTAATACATACATATTATTTATAAAAACCTAGAATATGTAGTTACCTATCAATAAATCAACAGATAAATTAGATTATATGAAAGATTGAGGGGTTTGACGCAAAAAAAAAAAGACTTATAAGCCATGAAAACCTCTCGTTAAGACTAAGATCTCGCTTTGTTCGGTTAATTACGCAATACGCAGTGTTATGTTCTTGTTAGAAGACATACGAATAAGCACATTATAAATACTTGTGCAGACACAAGAACACACTAACTTGTGTGTCTTTGTAGATATTTTACTTTCCAACTTTCTGAATTTCTAATAAACAAACAACTTCCGATAAACTTTCAAGTCCCCACTTACTCCTGCCTTTGCCTTTCCAAGTTTCTTTTGTTTCAATATTGTGTCTATGATCTTCTTCAGGACTAACTTGATCACATTTTGACTTGGCGCGACGAAGGGCTACCATGCTCCTAACAAGTCACGTGAGCTCACGTGACGTGAGGGTAGCGTGGCTAGCTACTTTAATCGAGTAGCGACCAGTGGCGGCATTACAAGTCGAAGAGACGAGCGATAATAAATATGATGATTGAGTAAATGAAAGCAAGTCCCCACCTACTCCTGCCTTTGCCTTTCCAAGTTTCTTTTGTTTCAATATTGTGTCTATGATCTTCTTCGGGACTAACTTGATCACATTTTGACTTGGCGCGACGAAGGGCTACCATGCTCCTAACAAGTCACGTGAGGGTAGTGTGGCTAGCTACTTTAATCGAGTAGCGACCAGTGGCGGCATTACAAGTCGAATACACGAGCGATAATAAATATGATGATTGAGTAAATGAAAGACTTGCAATACTGTGATACCCACAAAGTTGTGAAAAAGCTCTCTGCTTTACCACAAAGATTCATGATTTGATTTGATATTATGGGAAAGCTTTGAACTACATCCTCCTGACTCCCCATGAGTTCACGTGACGTGAGAGTAGTGTGTTTCTAACTTTAGGAGTCTCCAGGACAACTGAGGTGCTGATGGAAATTAAGTCGAAGGTAGATCAAGGAGAAGCAGGAAAGGATATGTATTGTGTTCCCCATAACTCAAGGACTGAAGATGGTTTCTCAAAACATCCTTATCCAGTTTATCTCCTCTTCTTCTATTTCTCCTCCTCTTCCTCCCTCCTCCTCCTTCTTCCCCTTCTCCACTTCTCCTTTATACATCAATCTGAACTCGTATGATAAAATTTTGTGTCATACTACATACTAGTAGGTAGGTATATTAGGTATGTTGTGAGAGATTATATTATTATGAGGATATGTCAGGGAGAGAGGTGGTTAAAGAAATGAATAAGAGAAAATATAAGAGAAGAAAAGAAAGAAGGAGGAGGGAGGGATGGATGCTGCAGTGAGCACCAAAGTTTTGATATAGTAACACAAAGAAAAGACATTTATTTATTTTATTGAAGATTGAGTGTCGCTATACGTATTTTTTTCCAGTATACATTAAAAAAAAAATAATAATAATGATAAAAATGGTTTGAATGCATGTGCAGCTTGAAATCTAAAATTGGACGTTGGAATTTGTATGAAAGTAAACAATTGCATTATTTTGTGTATTGAGAATCCATAGGGGGAAATGAATATAGGAGTACTTATAGGGTAGAGAGTACATCAGTGTTAATTAAATTGGGCTAAAATTCAAGAGAATGTTAAGTTGAGGTCATTATTATTTAAAGTGTTCAGGAGCCGAGACTTCAGTATGGTTTCGGCCGCTATTTCGAACTGAAGTAGGTACCGCTATTCATAGCTCAAATTAAAAAAAAAAAAAAAAAAAAAACACCAAAAAAATTTGCATTTTTCAGGGCTTTCGGCCCAGGTCCTAGTTTGAGAGAGGTTTATTTTAGAATTTTGGTATATCCAAAATGTCTGAGGTTCGAGGGCAGAGAAACGCACAGTTGGGCCGTTAAGGGTCAAATTTTGTTAAAAGCTCAAAAAGTTCACATTTCTCAGGAATCGACCTTTAGGTCCAATCGACTGAAACTTTGCAGAGTGCGTCGTTTTAGATCAATACTGCTCTGCTTTCCGTGGCACAAGCTCTGCTTATACGGATGGGTATACCATTTATAAAAAAATGTATGTTCTGAGTTTTTTATCGATCAAAAATAAATGGAAACTTGTTAAAAAAAAATAATAATACTGTCCGTGAGCCGAGGGATACCTTACATAAAGAATAGGAGGAATTGAAGGACTGGATTAAAATGGGTAAAAGGGTAGGTATTATAAAAGCAAAAAGAAGAAGTTAGTAAATTGCAATATGAACTTGATAGGTTCACAAGTTGGTTCTAGTGCTTTAAAAGTTAAAAACTACCTTCAGTTGAAAACTTTTCAATATTAGTTTGAAACTTTAGCCTGGAAATGGAAAGTTGATGGCGTCCTTCTACAACCTTGTGTGACGGATGTGTGAGAATCTAAAATCATATTTTGTAATGTTCACCGGAATAACTCTCATTTATATTACACAACAGTTACCTATATATAGGTTATGTTGGGAGCTTATAGAAAAACATTGTTGCTTCAACTCTACTATTTGAGTGATTGTGATTAGCTGATTAGTAATGGAACAGAAGATAGGTTCGTAGAAGCTTAACCCATTCGTAGAAGCTTAGGGTTGTTTGTCAATAAATGGAACAAAAGGTAATTCCAAGTTTGAACATAATTTTGTAATTAGTTTGTCTGTTCTTTATGATTTTATGTAGTTACATAAGAAAATATGATTAGAACTGTTTTATATTGATGCATTTTATACTGACGCAAAAGATCAACACATTAATACTCAGACGAAAATTTCGCTATACTAAGGTGTTCAAATCCAAAATATCATCTAAATATGTATCCAACTGAAATGGAATAATAAAATAATAAAGTGCATAACTATTTTGTTTTATACGATGCGACAACATTCATTGTTGGCGTAATGAGTTTTCCATGTTTTGACATCAGCTTTCTCATCATACACATAATTATGTCAAATGAATATCATTATGAGTCATGTGAGTATTGATATGGCATTATTTTGACACAATATCTCCGTGCATGATTTTTTTTCATGAACATGTACCTACGCATTTTGTACTCTCAAATTATTTATTATCTAATGCTACTAATACTAACAAAAAATCGATTTTTTTTCGCTTCTTAAAAAAATAATAATGAACTGAAAAGTTTGGAACGAACTTTTAATGTAAGACTTTTACTAAATAAAGGCTGTAATCTTCTTTGATGTACTTACCTACTTAGCGATTTTTTTTTCTTTCCAAGCTTCGTTTAGTACCTACGAAACTCATTTAGGTACCTAAGTATAAGCTAAGAGTAATTTCAAGTTTTGATATAATTCTGGGACCTTGGGCTCAAAGAACAAAATCATCATCAACAACAAAGTCATTAGTTACACAACTAGGGGACAAAGTAGAATTTAACTAATAATTTATAAGTATACTCGTAGGTACATATTGTGGTTCAGTCCAAAAAAGTGTATAAAGAGCAAATAATGTATACGTACCTACCTAAAACTGGTGGATAAAATACAATGAAAAGTACTCGAGCTAGTCAAAAGATACAAAAGCTATGAAAATTGCTAAAAAAAAAAAAAAAAAAAAAAAAAAAAAAAAAAAAAAAAAAAAAAAAAATATAAAAGAGAAATGATACAAAATCATACAAAATTTCATGACCCCGCCGGGAATCGAACCCGGGTCTCCCGCGTTCAAGGCGAGCGCAGTGACCACTACGCCATGGGAGCTGACTATAATCACTTATAAAACATCAATAATAATAATTAAATAAAAAATACATCCCACTTAAAATGCAAAATATGTAAAAGGGAATATTTACAAAATCTTGCGAGTAATCTATTTTTTATCTAAAATCCATGTTTTTCCATCATTACAACTATGAGAAAAAGAGGAGGGAGGGAGAGAGGAGGGGAAGAAAAAGAGGAGAGAGAAGGAGAGGAGGGAGGGAGGGGGGGAGGGTGAGAGATGTGGAAGCCGTTGCTGTGATGTTTATGAATTAAAATAGGTAGAAAAAAAAGTTTTAGCTTTTTTAGTTACTTTTTATTTTATCAACGTAGAGTTGAAAATGGTATTAATTTCGAAATTGTTGTTTATTGGTTTAGATACTTGAAAACTTTCAAGTTTGACCGCAGTTTATTGTAGGGAAAATAAAATGTGATTTATGTGAACTGTGAACAAAAAAGTAAATCAGTCATCTCCACATTCTCCACCATTATTTCTTGTGTTGCACATTGCATACGTAAATAGTTTCACGGCATTCATACAAATTACACGATTGCTTTTGTACTTTTGTAGTCAATGTACCTAGTCATTTCCATTTTTCATCAACTAAACTAAACAGAATATGCCTTCAGCATGAATACCTACTTATTTAAGCTGCAAAATACCTGCCTACGTATTGTAAAATTACAAAGAGAGGTAGGTAAGTTTGTACGTAATAAAATTGTTTTCTCCTTACGATTGCTTTTGTGTACTTTTGTAGTCAATGTAGTCATTTCCATTTTTCATCAACTAAACTAAACAGAATATGCCTTCAGCATGAATTATTTAAGCTGCAAAATACCTGCCTACGTATTGTAAAATTACAAAGAGAGGTAGGTAAGTTTGTACGTAATAAAATTGTTTTCTCCTTAAATGGTTCAGAAAGATTTTTCTCCCTAAAGATAAGCTTTGGCCTCTTGCAATAAATTATTTTTCTTAATAAAGTACTTTTTTCAACTTTTTATCACGCTCTTTTTTTACCTTAAACAACCAAGTATACAGGCAAGAGAATAGATAGCTACTGTGGAAAATATTTTTAGAGCTTTATCTGATTGTACAGCTTTTCGAGCAAAATAGACTTGTTCTTACTTATTAAGTAGGTTGGTAGCTAAAATATTAGCATCTACCACCTAAGGGGAAATAATAATAATAATAATAATAATAATAAAACAACAAGAAAGCTGTCCATTTTAAACTTTATTACAATGGGAGTAAGAGCGCTAAATACTTGCCACAATTCAGAACACATAACTTTATCAAAAATATCAACATTGACCTTCGCCTAATAATAATGGACTGCAAGCCAGGGTACAGGGGGCTCTTTACTTTCATTCCTAAAAGGGATTCTTTATTCCTATTCGAGCAGCATAGATGAGCATTGAGCATAGTGTTATTATAACTGATTTACAATCGAAACACACTTTTTGAGTCCGAGGAGTCTGAGTTATTTCGACTTATTTAAAGAATTGGAAACCACTCCGCCTTCATTTTGTTATTCATTTAGCATCTCACTCAAGAACAAATAATATTGGGGAGGACACACACACATTTAATTAAAGTATTTTAATACAAAAGTAATCTAAAACGAAAAGCTTCTCCGAAGAAAATCTTGAGGAAAAAAAGTGAGTCACGTTCCGTTTTCTATCACTTAGGTTTCAAGTTTGGTCACAGACTTGTTTTCTAACTGAATAGAATAATATAAGTTTACTCTTCTTCCTATAAAGGGTGGTCTGAGAATGATGTTGGTTACTCTAGTCTCCGAGGGTCTTACTGTCACCCTAGTAGTACGGTACACATTTTTCATAAAAATGTGAAACGACATTTGGTCTGATTCGTATTTTTTCATTAACTTCTCCACTCTTAACATTAGCTTCCCCTTCTCTCATTTCAAGACTTTCCAAAAGCGACTCTCTTCTCGCATTACGATTCGCCATCTTGTTTTACTTTAGAAGAGATCGAGAACGAGAGACAATCATTTTTCACGGACATCTGCGATTTGTACCAGCAGTAGCAACTCAAAACGAAGACATCCGAGAGAATGACTGCCTCAACAAGGCTTTGTCTTTATGAATTGATGCTGACTGGGTTTCGTGTAAGTGCTTTCCACGATTTAGTTTATGTTTGGATGTCAGGTGTCACTGAGTCGCCTTGTTGTTTGGATACCCTGTATATTATGTGTTTTTGCGGATTTGTATTTACCATTCAGGTTTCTTCTTCCTCCTCCTCTTTCCTTTATCTCATTTTTTTTTCTTTTTTAAATTATTTCTTCTTTTCAGTAATAATAATACGTCATTTCATGTTTTCCTCTACTTGTATGTGTGCAGTGTGTGTCGTTTCTCATTTTGCTTTGAGAAAGACATCGGGTGTGTGTTCTGTTGTCTGATCATACCAGAATTCTTTATTGAAAGACGAATGGCACGTGGTTGGAATGCAAGATCTTTCCTAACCTTGCCCCTCGCTAAAACTTTCCCCTGTATCTGGCTTGTAAGACAAAATAGAGTTGAAGCATTGTATTCGTGTTCATAAAAACCACACTGGCATCAAAGATAAAAAAAAAACTACTCGTGGTGTTGTCTTATGAATGATGAAGTATGAACTTATTAGATTTTTCCCTTATTCAGAATTTCAGGGTTGAATGGTAGAGATTACCTTGGGCAATAATTTCGCCCTTTGATTGTAGTAATTTTTAATGTATTTTGTACGTAATTAAAAGTAATTAAGAATCTCATCATTAGATTAATTTTAAATATTCAACCTTCGCATTTTATTGAAGAGTCAGCTCCCATGGCGTAGTGGTCACTGCGCTCGCCTTGCACGCGGGAGACCCGGGTTCGATTCCCGGCGGGGTCAAGAAATTTTCTACCTATGTTTATTCATAAACATCACAGCAATGGCTTCCACAACTTTTTCATTAAAACTTTGAACTCAAATGACGTCGGTATTATTTATTTTATTTGAACTTTGCATTATTAATTAAAGTACCTGGTAATGTGACATTTTAATGAGGAATAATTATGCTCATACTTGTTTCCACTTAATTATGAAAAGTTTTGAATAAGCTTAACTAACCGTTGTGATTTGAATTTGTTTAAATTCCCATAAAGTGATATGTTTGTAACTTTAAATTCACATAATGTGATATCTTTGTAACAAATGAATTATTTATTGATTTAAAATGTATGTCTTTTCATTCAGACGTAGGTAAGTATTTTTTTTTTTTTTATACCTTTCTTGGCACTTTTAACTGAAACATTACACACCAAAAATATACCTTGTACCTTTCCTTGATTATCTGATTTTTTTTTATACCTTTCTTGGCACTTTTAACTGAAACACTAGACACCAAAAATATACCTTGTACCTTTCCTTGATTATCTGAACACCCTGTATACATGTTTATAAATCATTCTTCATTAGATACCTCGGTACCTATACGTATAGTAACTTAATAAAATACGTTCTCTTTTGTTTTCACTCCATCACAATCATCATACTCACGTAATATTTCGAAATATTTTATTTCTCTGAGATGTGTGTAATATTAGGAGCAAAAAGTTTTCTGTCATATGGAGTGTTCATAAAATACGTTCTCTTTTGTTTTCACTCCATCACAATCGTCATACTCACGTAATATTTCGAAATATTTTATTTCTCTGAGATGTGTGTAATATTAGGAGCAAAAAGTTTTCTGTCATATGGAGTGTTGTTTATTACAATACAAAACACATTCATATATTTGAAGGAAAAAACTGAGAAGATGACGGAAGAATTTCGATTGGTAGGAGGTATAACACATTTTGTATAATGGGTGTTAGGTATATGCGATAGATACATAAAATTTATATTTAACACCTACCATTCGATGTTGTTACCTACCGAGTTCATACATTTTTGCCAGAAAAGAATCGTCACTTCTTTAAAAATAAAAAAAAAAACATCCATGGCTTTCCCTTTATTTGCGAGCCATATTTTTTGCGAGTGTAGGTGCATCTTTAAAGTTATTCCAGTTCTGAGTAGGTAAATGAGAAAAACGACAAAAGCATTTCTATTGGTAAGAGGGATAACACATATCCAGGAAAAGTTTTTTGAGCATCCCTCCCTCGCTCTCTCCCTCCCTCCTCCTTCTTTCTTTTCTTCTCTTACATTTTCTCTTATTCATTTCTTTAACCACCTCTCTCCCTGACATATCCTCATAATAATATAATCTCTCACAGCATAACCTAATATACCTATGTAAGTAGGTATGACACACAATTTTATCATACGAGTTCAGATTGATGTATAAAGGAGCAGGGCCGGATTACCCATAAGGCAGAATGGCAGACTGCCACGGGCCCCGCGCTTTTGGGGGCCCCGCGCTTTGAGGACTTACAACTAGATATTATTAGCGGTTTTTTCTAAAAAAAAGAATGTTGCATGATATTTAGCATGAAAGATGTGCTCATACACATTAAAACTTCAATGTGTAAAGAACTGAAACACCAAAATACATTTTAATAACAAAACTCGTAGTCCGTAGGTAATGATGGATACAAATGAATTAGGCAGGTATAGAAGTGTTTTCTAGTAGGGAGGGGGGTAGGTCCTGGGGGCCCCGCGCCTTTGAAACTGCCCCGGGCCCCGCGGGGGGCTAATCCGGCCCTGTAAAGGAGGAATGGAGAAGAGGAAGAGAAAGGAGAAGGATGAGGAGGTGGAGGAGGAGGAAGAAGAGGAGTAGAAATAGAAGAAGAGGAAATAAACTGGATAAGGATGTTTTGAGAAATCATCTTCAGTCCTTGAGTTATGGGGAACATAAAGATACATCTATCCTTTCGTCCTTCTCCTTGATCTACCTTCGACTTAATTTCCATCAGCACCTCAGTTGTCCTGGAGACTCCTAAAGGTAGAAACACACTACTCTCACGTCACGTGAACTCATGGGGAGTCAGGAGGATGTAGTTCAAAGCTTTCCCATAATATCAAATCAAATCATGAATCTTTGTGGTAAAGCAGAGAGCTTTTTCACATGTGGGTATCACAGTATTACAAGTCTTTCATTTACTCAATCATCATATTTATTATCGCTCGTCTCTTCGACTTGTAATGCCGCCACTGTAATTTATCAGTATTTCTTGGGTGGGTTTCACCAATATTCTTTTTAGCTTCTAACAGCCTGTTAGCTCAGCAGCCCTGTTATGCCTATACAAATCAATTTATCAGTACATCAGTATTTCTTGGGTGGGTTTCACCAATATTCTTTTTAGCTTCTAACAGCCTGTTAGCTCAGCAGCCCTGTTATGCCTATACAAATCAAATCTCCTTCTTCCTCTTCTTCCTCTTCTTTCAGGTCGTTAGCTTAACAGGTCGTTAGCTTAACAGGCCTTCTAGGAGCTGAAAAAAAATTGTTGCAATCCACCGTTAGCATTTTCGCTTTGAATTCCTTTACAAATGTTACGTCGCGTCGCGCCGGGCAGCATCCGGTTTACTAAACTTACAGACGTGCTAAAACTTTCAAGCGAAATAAATTTCTCACTTGAATACCTCGGTACATTTCGGTAGTCAAAAGTTAGATAGCCCCCCTTCTTTTTTCTCCGAAGGAAAATTAGCATTAGGCAGGAAACTTTTCCAAAAAGACAATGAATTGTACTCGTATACGTAGACAATAGGAAGTAGGGTCATACGTTATCTGTCCAAAACAGAGGACCCTGGATCTGAAATATTTCAATGAAAAAGGCATTTGAACTTTGAAATTTCAAAAAAAAATACCGGGTCACTTATTGTCACCTATTGAAACTTAACAGGTTGTTAGCTTAACAGGCCTTCTAGGAGCTGCAAAAATATCGGTGCAATCCACCGTTGGCATTTTCGCTTTGAATTCCTTTGCAAATGTTACGTCGCGTCGTGCCGGGCAGCATCCGGTTTACTAAACTTACAGACGTGCTAAAACTTTTAAGCGAAATAAATTTCTCACTTGAATACCTCGGTACATTTTGGTAGTCAAAAGTTAGATAGCCCCCCTTCTTTTTTCTCCGAAGGAAAATTAGCATTAGGCAGAAAACTTTTCCAAAAAGACAATGTATAATTGTAGACAATAGGAAGTAGGGTCATACGTTATCTGTCCAAAACAGAGGACCCTGGGCCTGAAATATTTCAATGGAAAAGGCATTTGAACTTTGAAATTTCAAAAAAAAATTACCAAGTCACTTGTTGTCACCTATTGTTTCACTCGTTCTAATGGAAAACCACATTGAAACCGCTTTGCATACTCTACTTAAATATATTAACGAGTTTTGTTTCTTCTTTCTTTTCTGTAACTACGTCAAAGAACGTCAAAACTACAAACGGACATTTTCAGTTGATTTCCATTTAAAATGTAAAATGGGAACAGGGAGAGAGAGAAAGACGGATCTGTAACTACACAATGTTGGAAAATACCAATTTATTAATTATTATGGTATGCAATGAACTTAAATTTACCTAAGGCAAGGCTGCCCACTCACGTTTTGACTGTCTGACAGATACCGGAACATGTAGGTATGGCGGAGAAAGCTTCCGACTTCTAGGTCTCTCAGAAGTTCTAAAGTAAGAAAGACCTACGAGAGTCGGAAGCTTTTTTCGCCATACACGTTCCGGAGCTGCAACTGCGAGAGACGTAGGTCTGTCAGACAGTCGAAATTATTATACGGCCCTGACTATAGGTAGGTATTAAGTTTATTATTAAAGTGCGTCAACAAAAGATAGAATAGGTACCTATTCTATCTATGGTATCAGTCCATCAGTTGAAGAAGAATTGACTCGTGTATCATTTCTATCAACAATAGACATTTCGAAAATAGGGGGTATTACTCATTCAAATTTAATGACGACTTTTGGAGCAGAAAAGTCCTGAAGTGTGTTGAAAAGGAAAATAAAGAACGTCAAAACTACAAACGGAAATTTTCAGTTGATTTCCATTTAAAATGGGAACAGGGAGAAAGAGAGAGGGAGAGAGTGAGAGAGAGAGAGAGAGAGAGAGAGAGAGAGAGAGAGAGAGAGAGAGACGGAAAAGCATGACAATATAAGAGAGAGAGAGAGAGAGATGGGAGTTTTGGGAACTTTGTACCTATTAGGGATTTTGGTTTGATCTGACGCCTAGCCGTATTTTAATCAAATTTTATCGAATTAGGAAGAAAGAGGAATTTATAATTGTGTTAGGGATTAATAAAGGAAATTTTACGTGCTTGATTTTGTACCGTAGTACCCAATCGAGGCATTGAGATCCCCATATGCAAATGCTTGTCACAACTATCTTTCCTAAATAAAGAAGCCACTGGGCATTGTCAAATTGTCATTAAGTCATTACTCACATATCTATAATCTATAAGAAACTAGGCATTAGTACACACGATTCAACTACAAAATCTACATACAAAGACGAATATGTAAAATAAATTGAAATAAAGAAAGTCCAGATTAAATGTTCATACTGTAACAAAATTAAATACAATAAAATATTAATGAAAAAAAAAAAAAAAAAAAAAATCCCCCCAAACCTTCTAAGGAATAGGCCAGGAAGTTGGAACTGTAGTGGACCTTTGTTCTCAAAGGTACCTATACTAAGAACCAGACTGTATTAGCATTTAGCCATCAGGAGGCCGGCACGTAGGAATCATATAAAGAGACAGGGCTAATACGGATCGTGCCTCCACTATAAATAGGCCATTTACCGGACTAAGGACACAATGGGAGATGATGTTAACCCGTAGGAGAAGGAGAAAGAGGAGTAGAAGGATGAAGGGATGAGGAGGAGAAGGCAGGAGAAAGAGAAAGAGGAAGTGGAGTAGAAGGATAAGAAGGGTAACAAAGAGGCGAAGAATAAGTATAAGAAGGAAGAGAGAGGGAGGAAGGAGAAGGAGAAGAAGGCAGGAGAAGGAGAAAAAGAAGGGGAATTAATAGGGGAAAGAAAATTAGAGAACGGGAAAGAGGAATGAGGATATTAAATTTGAATAGATTTGAAATTTCTCCATGTCCTTAACAATTTCAAAATCTTCCCTATCTCTCTTTACACTCCTACTTTTCTTTCTGTCTCTCTCTCCCCCTCCCTTACTTCATCTCTCTTTCTCTATCTCTCTTTTCCTAGCTCCTCTTCTTTTTCTTCATCACTTTTTATCTCTTCCCTCCCATCTCTTTTTGTCTGTCTCTTTCTCTCTCTCTCTTCCTCCCTCTCTCCCTTCTCTTTACTCTTTCTCCTCTTCAGTTCTCTTTAACTCCCACTCCTGTTTTTCGTCTTTTGTGTCATCCAAAGTTATTAGATGAGTTCAAAGTTTTAATGTCTTCCCTCCTTCTTACTTTCATTCTCTCCCCTCTTCCTTCTTTCTCTATTCTCTTCCCTCTTTCTCTCTCATCGCTCTCATCTTTGTTTTTTCCTTTGCAATCGCAGAGATGCAGAGCGAATAACTGGGAAAAAAGAATCAAACTCCAAGTTTTTTTCTTATTTTTGTGTTTTCTTATTTTGTTCTCCCAGACTTTTTCCATTGGTACTGATGAAAGTCATAAGAGGGTGATTGTCAGGAGCATCTATATTTTTACGCCCGTTATGACTAGCACTTGCTGGTACTTGTAACTTTGAGGTTTTCTGGGCTAGAGAGTACTTTGCTTTTCCTCCCTCCTGGAATTTGCTGATCACCATGATATATCTGTTTACATTTAAACAAATGGAAACAGATCATACCAATTCTGTTTACATTTAAACTATATCTGTTTACATTTAAACAAATGGAAACAGATCATACCAATCGGCAAATACTGATTGGAAACACACCATTATCTATTATGAAGTAAAAAAAGGAAAGTAGGTAATTGGGTAGGTAATCACTTAATCTGTAAGAAAAATAACAAATGAAACCTACAAACTATAAAAAAATCTGTGCAATAATTGGACAGCATTAACCCTTATCTTGGCACTGTATCCATTTGGATTTTACATAGTATTCTAAGAGCCCTAGTAACCAAACCATGGTTCAATGTTTGGCTTTTAGGTAAACTTCCTCACAAATGGCGGATTCTGCTCCAGCCCGTGGTGGAAGAGGAGGTTTAGGTGCCCGTGGAGGTGCAGGTGGTCGTGGAGGTAGAGGTGGAAGAGGACGTGGACGTGGCAGAGGTCGTGGCCGTGGTAAGGAAGCTGAGAAGGAATGGGCCCCTGTCACCAAGCTGGGCCGTTTGGTTAGAGATGGCAAAATCCAGTCTTTAGAACAGATTTACTTGTTCTCTCTGCCCATCAAGGTGAGTTGAATGAATGTTATTACAGGGTCCGGCAGAAAGAACAAACAGTTTTTATTTGCCTATAACTTTGTTAAAACTTGTCAGAAACTTGTAATATTGGTATCGTGCTAGTAAGAGTCTGAGTTTTTAAAAAGGTGGGCTTGTGGATATTGGAGCAGCGTCCAATAGTTGGCTAAAAAAAAAAATAAAAAAATAAATAAATAAAAAGAAAAATGTGAAACTTTTACTTAGAACTTCTGGTAAACCCTAGTAGCTATTTATAGTAAGGTAGTTTATTGTGAATGTTATGTTTTCAGGAATTTGAAATCATTGATTTCTTCATTGGGTCATCATTAAAAGATGAAGTGCTTAAGATCATGCCTGTACAGAAACAAACCAGAGCTGGTCAAAGAACCCGTTTCAAGGCCTTTGTTGCTATTGGAGATTCTAATGGACACATTGGTCTAGGAGTTAAATGTTCAAAAGAAGTGGCCACTGCTATCCGTGGTGCCATCATTTTGGCCAAGTTGTCTGTTGTTCCAGTTAGGAGAGGTTACTGGGGTAACAAGATTGGTAAACCTCACACTGTACCTTGCAAGGTGAGTAGGGAATCCCATCCCAGGATTTAATCAATTTTCAGCTATTTTGGAATCCCATGGTCCAATCCTGGGATTTTGGGATTCAGCATTTTTTTTTTTTTTTTTTTTTTTTTTTTTTGGGAGAGATTAACTCATGGTGATCAGCAAATTCCAGGAGGGAGGAAAAGCAAAGTACTCTCTAGCCCAGAAAACCTCAAAGTTACAAGTACCAGCAAGTGCTAGTCATAACGGGCGTAAAAATATAGATGACTAACTAGCAGGTTACCCATACTTTGCCACAGTTTAGAACTTTAGAATATTTTAGTAAAAGAAAAATTCTCTGTCAGTAGAAATCCTCACCAGAAAGAATGCTACCGTTTCACTACGCACTCCCTATTGACTTTACACCTTTTAGAAAAAAACGGTCGCGCTACGCGTTCCCTATTGACTTCGCACTTGTGTAGAATATGGTCGCGCTACGCGCTCCCCATTGGCTTTGCACATTAATAGAATATGGTCGCGCTGCACGCTCCCTGTTGACTTTGCACTTCCAGAGATTAAGGTCGCGCTCCACGCTCCCTATTGGCTTTTCACTTGGGAGAATACGGTCGCGCTACGCGCTCCTATTTAGCTTTATACTTTAAAACAATACGGTCGCGCTATGCACTCCCTATTGGCTTCGCACTTTGATAGAATATGGTCGCGCTGCGCGCTCCCTGTTGGCTTCGCACTTCGAGAGAATGTCGCGCTCCACTTATACAAGGTGGATTAAAGAACAAGCTATTTGCTGGGAAATGATGGGAACCCTAACAAAGTCACAACAACTAATATAAATAGATAAATACCTAACATGCCTAGAAAAGCAGCAGTAGCAAAGTTGATTGTCTAGCACAGGGGTTTCCAACTAGCGGCCCGTAGGCCACGTGTGGCCCACCAGACCATTTTCGTGGCCCGCGAAGCTCTTTGAGATTTGTATAAACTTACCTAAATGTAAAAAAAAAAAAAAAAAAAAATGTTTGGGCTTTTTCGTTTTACCCGTCGCGCTCCGCGCTCCCTATTGGCTTCTCACTTTGGAATACGGTCGCGCTATGCGCTCCCCATTAGCTTCACACTTTGAAACAATATGGTTGCACTACGCGCTCCTCATTGGCTTCTTACTTTGAAAGAATACGGTCGCGCTACGTGCTCCCTATTGGCTTCGCACTTTGATAGAATATGGTCGCGCTGTGCGCTCCCTACTGGTTTTTCACTTCGAGAAAACACGGTCGCAACACGTGCTCCCTAATGACTAAAGAAAAAAAAGGGGGAATGGATTTGAAAAATATTCCCTGATATTCTACCATCCAAATACCAACCATGGTCAACGTATCTTAACTTCAGTACTTAATTTGTCTGTAAATAATTCAAAGTCGCATTTTAAAAAAAAAAGTTCCCTAGGCGGTCACTCATCCAGCTACCAACCACGCTCAACGTTGCTGAACTTCAGTGATATGTGAGGAGTAGGTGTTCCCTAGGCGGTCACTCATCCAGCTACCAACCACGCTCAACGTTGCTGAACTTCAGTGATATGTGAGGAGTAGAGTTCCCTAGGCGGTCACTCATCCAGCTACCAACCACGCTCAACGTTGCTGAACTTCAGTGATATGTGAGGAGTAGGTACAAATTTCATACAAAGTCGTAGAGCTCAAAATATTCTTCTTTTGTCAAAGCAAATACAGATGTTCAACGGAGAAAACTAAAAACATAAAAAAAAACTAAAATTGAAGCTAAAACTCTGCAGGAGGAAAAAGACTCAACAGTCCTTGCGTCTCTACTCCCTGTGTACTTCTTATGGGGCATTTTGGCCGTTAGAAAAGGCCCATATCTCGGGAACGGTTGGGAATTTTAAAGGTCTGATAATTTTTTTGAGTAGAAACGACAATTTTACAGGGGGTCTTTGTTTAGACTTTTTCAATATCTATCATAGTTTTCTCTAAACAATTCAGACAGACAGACAGACATAAATACATACATGACCCATCCATTTTTTTCTTTTATATATATATATAGATGACCCAAAGTACTCATACCTACCGAATTTGTTTATTCAGTATGGGTACCTATGGCATAGGAAATAGGTAAACAAGCAAAAAAAATGTGGCAGGGAAGGTGTTAATAAACTCTGTGACAACTGTGACTGTGAGTTCCACATATCAAAGTCTCAAGAGTTGACTATTCAAAACAAGAGTCAATTGAGTGAGTCAACTCTTTTCTAATGCCGGGTCCACACTAAGCAAACATTGTTGGGTAACACTGTTAATGGTAACAAAATGAAATGTTACCCAACAATGTTACTCCAAAACTGACACAAAAACATTTTCTGGCAACAAAAAATGTTGCTGATTCCCGTGTTGCGGTAACAAATCCGATGTTCCAAAACTTGTTGGTAAATATCAAAGGAAATCATTTTACCCGACAACTATTTTTATTTATTTATGATCATAAAGAAGATTGATTGAACATTCAAAAATTCAGTTTGTGGGCATATTTTTTTTCCTCTTCTCTAATTTGATTTATAATCTGGTTAAAACACCCATATAGGTTCTACCAAATAGTAGTAGAACCTGTGTTTGGAATTTTGGATAATGTTCGTTCTCGGAACGGCTGGCTTTCTCCTATCCTGTCTTCCTTCTCTCTTTGATTTTGGGACGATAAGACCTCTAATTTGTATTTATAATCTGGTTAAAACACCCATATAGATTCTACCAAATAGTAGTAGAACCTGTGTTTGGAATTTTGGATAATGTTCTTTCTCGGAACGGCTGGCTTTCTCCTATCCTGTCTTCCTTCTCTCTTTGATTTTGGGACGATAAGACCATAGCAGTAACAGAT
>NW_007378000.1:142349-144449 GCF_000475195.1 Diaphorina citri | reverse complement strand
AAAAAATCGACATATTTTTCCTCTCAGTCTAGCTCTTGTGTATTGAAATAGGTCCTCAGTTTTCATATTTTCATTCTTGTGAGTAAAATATTTAGTGATTTTTTACTTTCCTTATCCTATAGGAAGGAAAGTAATGTAATCGGGTCGAATTTTCATTGGTCAGTTTTTAGTGCCAAAACACGTTTTGAGGTCTCTAGAGCCTAAATACAAATTTTCAGCCATTGGTCCTTGTGTAGAACGGTAAGACTTGAAATTTGGTATGTGACAGTCAAATGTGACAAAGAAAAAGTTAGTGTAAAAGAACACTTAAATAAGCATCATTCAATAGGATAAAGATGTGTGATGTTCACACCAGATTTTTTTTTAACGTGAGATAATTAAAATATAATTAACCCATCCAAATACTATCCACACTTGACATTGCTTAACTTCAGTGATCTGACAAGAACTGGTGTATTCAATGTGATTTTCCTGGAACTAAATTAATGTTATTTTGGTGTGGACGATTTGAAAAACTTTGTTACTCAACAGCGTATCCAGACTATCCAGTAACATAATGGATACATTGTTGACGACTAACATTGTTGACCAACATACGTTGGTCAACAATGTTCGCTTAGTGTGGACCCGGCATAAGAACTGAATGGTATGAATTGAATAGTCGAAAAGGGTTGAATATTCCTCTTATATAGAAATTTTCAGTAAATTTGCGATGGACGTGTCTTGTGCATAATTACCGTATTGAACAAGTGTACTGCGGCTTGGGGACTGTGTATTTTACTACCCACACTATCAATGTGATTGACAGTGCAGAAGGAATACTGATGAAGTACGGATTGTATTAACAATAATTTTTCAATAGTATTCAGTTTGCGGGCCGTAAACCCACAGTTTTGTCATTTCAATAATAATAATAATAATAGTGCTTATTTATACTGCTCGCATATGACTGAAAAGTCCCTTTACTCGCAGTAGGCTACTATTACTGTGGTCAAATTCTCAAATTATATTGAAGATAAAATTCCATACCTCGGCTGGGATTGAACCCACGCCCTCCTGTTTACCAGGCGAGCGCCTTGACCACTACACCAATAAGAGGGCCACCGGCCACATGGTCGGTTCAAATCACCCTAACCTCAAAGCACTTCTTAACCAAATGTTAAAAGGACGTGAAAAATCTAAAAACCAACCATCCACCCAATTGACTTCAGCTCGATATCCGTACAGAATTCCTTAGAAAATCTGGGCCAGCAAACTAAAATAAAAAGGCGAATACTGAAAGAAAAACTTACCTAAAAAATTCAAAAAGATATCGACCTCAGTACACACGAGACACAAATTGACATTTGACAAACAAATTAACAAATGTTGTGTTGTTGTTGTTGTTGGTTGTTGATCAGTGTTCAGTGTTGCCGGAAAACGTTAAATTTGTCGGAAAAAATTACCCTATTTCTGGAAGTTCGTTGTTGATCAGTGTTCAGTGTTGCCGGAAAACGTTAAATTTGTCGGAAAAAATTACCCTATTTCTGGAAGTTCCACGATTTAGCGTGTGTTTATGTACTGGGCTGAGATAGGCCATTCTCGGCCTTTCTTGGCGTGTGGAAAATGATGTGGCCGTGGTTATGAACAGGGCCATCGTAGGACATCGTCGGACTTTTTGCGTGTAAAGTTGGCGGGAAATTCGAAATTTTGATTTTTTTCCGCAACGCGTACAATCTGAATTCATTTTTTACTTTTTATCTCTAGTTTGCACGTTTATTATACATATTATACTTTTCATTTAAATTAGATATTACAATCAAGCGAATTACAAAGCAAACAAAAATAAATATAAAATAAATTTTAAAAATTGAAAAAAACGAGTAACGAGAGATCCCTGCTTTTCTAATGAGATCTTCATGGACGTAAATTCATTATTACAAGTACCCCTACCTATTATCTACCTTCCTACTTCATTCAAATGAGAAAAAAACGCCGTCTTAACGAGGCAAGCTTGAAAAATGGCCGTAAGCAAAGAAAAATACCTGGTACGTAAAAATCCGAAGAAAAAAAAAATCCCTGAAAAGAAGTTGTTCTGGCACCAGGGCCGTATTTAGCCCC
>NW_007378000.1:114340-141962 GCF_000475195.1 Diaphorina citri | reverse complement strand
AAAATTGAACAAAAAAACCCGATAATTTAAAAAAAAAAAATTTTTTTTTTTTTTTTTTTTACCTTTACCCCCTTTCCTTTTTTTTTTTTTTTTTTTTTTTTTAGTCTCGCTTTTTCCTAGGATCTTCCTCATAATTTCGTCTGAAAGAATTGTATTATGTAGTGAGGTGTGAGATAGTTACCTAGGTATCTAATTATTTGATTTTTATAAATTAATGGGAAGTCCTATGGAGGAAATTCGATTGGAAATTTCAGTAAAATTTCGCTACAAAATGTTTCAAATACCCTGGTACTTTCAGTAGGTGTGTAGGTACTTTTTGACAGCTCAAAGTACCTTGATGTAAAATTGTAAATCTAGGACATCCACCAATCTTTTATGTGTTGCATATTGCATAATCAAATAGTTATCAGGCGTTCATACAAATTGGAAACCACATTATCAGTGTTAAAGCGTTAAGCACCTATTAGCTGAACGAACAAGTCACAAACAAGTATACTTTTTTTTTAATCTCATTTTAATCTTACATAATATTTAACAACAACAATAGTATAATTCACTATCATAAATAATAGTAATAGATAGGTGGTTATTTAATATCTGAGGATGGTGGTATTCCTTACCAGCATCACCCATCTTGTACCCATGTATAAAAATATTTTACGGGTATAATAGGTACCTACGTAGCCTAATGTAGGATTGTGTAGGCTGTAGGGTAATGTATGTATGTATGTAGGCAGAAAAAAATAAAATAAATATCGTGCTATTAATCAACCTCTCCGGTATCGTTATGCATTGTACCTATGTATAAAAATATTTTACGCGTATAATAGGTACCTACGTAGCCTAATGTAGGATTGTGTGGGCTGTAGCTGTAGGGTAATGTATGTATGTATGTAGGCAGAAAAAAATAAAATAAATATCGTGCTATTAATCAACCTCTCCGGTATCGTTATGCATTATGAGCCTGTTCAGTCCTTAAGGACTATTTGCTCTTCCTTAAGGACTACTCGTTCCATGTAATATTAAGGAGGAATCCTTTAAGGAAGAGCTAAAACTGCCTAATGGATATGACAATTGGATATTTTGTCAAAATCCCAATAAACTTTAACTAAATTCCTTAAATCCCTTTAGGGATGAGCTATTATTTTTTAAATTTTGAAAATTAGTCGTTTTTTCTTGGCTTGGCTTTCCCCCCGTTTGTGTTTCTTCGGGGGATATTACGCTTTTTTTACTGTATTTTTTTTTCTAATAAGCAACATTCGATCATAAGCAAGGAAGATTTACCTACGTATACATTGATCGAGTAGGGGTAGGGTTAATGGATTTTTTTTCTGCTACGTAAGGTACTAATTTATTAGCGTTCAATAAATTACTAATTAGCATCAGTAGATGTAGATGCTCATTACTTAGCAAGAATAAAGCTTCTACTTTCCCCTCTATTACTACCCTCTTTACTCCTCTTTTTCCCCTCCTTTAACTCCCGCCCTAAGTACCTTTCCCCTTCTCTACCTCGTTGAAGATTATGAAAAACTAGAGGAAGGAACGGAGAACAATTAAGGAAAGGAAATTGGATTGGAAAAGCTAACGAAATACGGCGAAGGTAGACAAATCGGAAAGGTAGAGAACCAAAGAGAAATGCGGATAATATAATAAAAAAAGGGATGAAAAAGGTAAAAAAAGCTCTAAGCTTGGCGGCTTATGTAGGAAATATCTCGGCCTGAGATATTGAGCCTTAGAGACCAATTTAAAAATTTATACTTTTTGAAAGAACGGGAGGCGATTTGTTTTTACCATGGAAGGAGAGAGGTAGACAGAGATAAAGGAGCAGGAAGAGAGAGAGAGAGAGAAGGGGGAGATGAGAGAGCCGGGTATACTTAATATAAGTATGTACATTTTTGTAAGGTATAATAATGTTGGGATGTTGGGAAAGCTTGTTAAATGTAACATATTTGTGAATTCTATAGCTACATCAAGTGAGTGAGAGAGAGAGAGAGAAAGTGTATGAGAGAGAGAGCCTTCCTCTTTTCAACAGAACACATAGCAACACAAGCATTTTCTTTTCTTTTTTTTGTGAAAAAAAGGTGGGTGCAAAGCTGCAAAGTTACACGACCTCTAGGTAGGAGGTTAAATGAGCATATTTGAGATGTAGGTCAGCTAGATCTTTTATCAAAATTCTAAATTGCAAATTGAAGGTTGCTGGTTGATGGTCAAAGGAGAGAAAGAAAGACATATGGAGAAAAATGAGAAAATACAGGAAGACGGGGATGGGGAGGGAGAGAGAAAGGAAGGAGAAACGGCTATAAAGAGAGAGTAAGAGATCGAGAAGGGGGAAGAAAGAAGGAAAAACTATTTGAGAGAGAGAAATACCAGAAGGGGGAGCGAGAGAGGGGGAAGCTATTGAGAAGGGAGAGAGAGAGGGAGGGAGAGAGAGAAAGGAAGAAAGAGAAGGGCTATTTATTACCGATACTTCTCTTTCCTTTTCCTTGGAGCACTATAAAAACTATTCATTAAGTCCCTTGATAGGGATGTGGTACTAAATATAGGGCTGTTCACTGGGTATTCAATGACCGAACGAAGGGATTCCCAAGTGCGCGGCCAAAACGGCGACCATGGACCATTGACCCTCGCCGAGACCATCGACCATCGCAGACAATATACTCAGCTTAATTTCTTGATTTTCTGCGAGGGTCAGTACTATGATGGTCAACTCTCCGTTGAGGACGCTTCTATTCATTAGCATGGTTTGTTTAGTTGTTGGAATTTTAATCATGTTGAGCATACGCTTCTATTCATTAGCATGCTTTGTTTAGTTGTTGGAATTTTAATCATGTTAAGCTCGTCACAAATGTCGTTCCCTGCTTAATGCACTTCGCTAAATTTTATGACTTGATTTGGACTCGAACCACAAAACCTCCAGATCCGAAGTCCACCGCGCTAACCACTACAGGTTGGTTTGTTTACTTTCTCTTAGGTTGGTACTAGGCTATGGTCGAGGGTCAGGACTCCGTTGTGAAAACCAACTTAGTCGGAGGTGTAATAATTTGTAAAAATGATTTATTATATGGCCTTTAACTTCTTGGGCCCATATTCGGTCATCCTGGCATATTTGAAATTTATTGGACTTGTTTCAGCAGAGGTTTTGAATAAATAAGGAAGCACAATCTCGCCCGGCCGTTAAGTTCAATCGAGAGAGGGAGATGGGAAAAAAGAGTGAGGGAAGAAACGGGGGGAGATTGATGGAGATAGAGGAAGAAAAAGATGGAGATAGAGGGAAGGGGAGAGGAAGAAAAAGATGGAGATAGAGGGAAGGGGAGAGGAAGAAAAAGATGGAGATAGAGGGAAGAGGAGAGAGAGAAAAAGATGGAGGGTGAAAGGTGGAGATGGACAGGAAGAAAGAGAGATGGGGAGGGGAGGGAGAGACTGATGAATAATAGGGGGAGGATTATTGTGAAAAGAGGTTTCTTCGAAGAATCATCTCTTCCTTTTCTTCTCAATTCTTTCTCTCCGTCTAATCTCTCTCTCTCTCTCTCTTCTGACGCCTTTCTTTCTTTGGGTAGGCAAATATTTTTATTTTTTTCATCTTCTTCAATATTTTTATTTTTTCCAAATTTCTTTATTTTTTCCATCTTCTTTCCCTCTCTTCTTACTTTTCTCTTTTTCCTCTCACTTGTAGGTACTGATTTTCTTCTCTTTCTCTCTCCCTCCCCCTATCTACCTATCCCTCCTCTTTCCTTTGTCCTAATAACAAGCTTGTCGGTTCACTCATGAAGAATGATTCCTTTATTCTGGTCTCGCTTCCCATGTTTCTTGTTTTTCCATCAGGATTATACTCTACTCTACATATATTTTTTTTTTTTTTTTGCTTCCAAATCCATCAAGGTAACGAGAGTTTTGTAAAAAAAAAAAAAAAAAAAAAAAAAAAAAAATTACCTAACATTTCCTTCCCCCGGAAGTATAAGAAGGAAGAGAGAGGGAGGAAGGAGAAGAAGGAAGAGGGCAGGAGAAGGAGAAAAAGAAGGGGAATTAATAGGGGAAAGAAAATTAGAGAACGGGAAAGAGGAATGAGGATATTTGAATAGATTTGAAATTTCTCCATGTCCTTAACAATTTCAAAATCTTCCCTATCACTCTTTACACTCCTACTTTTCTTTCTGTCTCTCTCTCCCCCTCCCTTACTTTATCTCTCTCTCTATCTCTCTTTTCCTAGCTCCTCTTCTTTTTCTTCATCACTTTTTATCTCTTCCCTCCCATCTCTTTTTGTCTGTCTCTTTCTCTCTCTCTTCCTCCCTCTCTCCCTCCCTCTCTCCCTTCTCTTTACTCTTTCTCCTCTTCAGTTCTCTTTAACTCCCACTCCTGTTTTTCGTCTTTTGTGTCATCCAAAGTTATTAGATGAGTCCAAAGTTTTAATGTCTTCCCTCCTTCTTACTTTCATTCTCTCTCCCCTCTTCCTTCTTTCTCTCTCATCGCTCAAAAAGTTACGTAACTATTCTTCGCTTCCTCTTCCTACTCCTCCTCCTCCTCCTTCTTCTTCTTCTCCTCCTCCTCCTCCTCCTCCTCCTCTAAACTCTTTCAACGACAGCTAAATTCAGCTAAAAGCTGCTGCCGAGTTGCCACCTCACAGAATGAAACCTACTACGTACTTTTACTTGAGAAATACTGTAGTAAACTATATTTTCTGCTTTCTCAGATCCATTATTTGTTATTAGATCTTTTATTTGTCTGAAAAATAAAAGTATGATACATACATGATAATTTTTGAAAGCTATCCCTTCAAAGCTAAAGATGTGACAGAAAAAGCTAGGCAAGAGACAGAAAAGGGGGGGGGATAATGGTGGTCCAAATTGGAAGTGCAAATCCATTACCTCTGCGTTTGATCATATCCCAACACAGAGCTTTGACTTCTTCACAGAGACTGCAGTAAACATTAGAAGTAACTCCCTTTGGACAAACAGGTACACATCTATTTATTTGAAAGTTTGAACATTGGTATCTATGGGTTTATGTATAAATGAAATTTTACTTTTCAGTGTACATTACTTACCTATAGGAGAATGAAAATTTTAAAGGTATCTATCCTTTCTTATGCATCAGGGAAATTAAAATACACATACAGAAAAGCTGGGACAATGTTGGGAGAATTCTGATTAAAGTATTTCCGTCTGTCTGGTTAGCTGATTGAAATACATATGTTTGTCTGTCTGTCCGACACTGAAAAATAGGTTACTATGAATTCGAATGAAACCTCCTGGAAAATAGGTCTGAATTCGGATAAAAAATGACAAAGAAAATGTCATAGAAAGCAAAGAAGCCTTCTTGACGGTCATAAATGTCATAATTATAATGGTAATTCAGTTAGGTCAGATATTCTCAAGGGCCACACTGATACCTAATGACAGCCGAATTCGGCAATATTTTCAAAAGATAGAAGGATACCTATCATAAATAGACGAAAGAGGATCCTTAAAAGCCATTTTGAAATCTTTTCCAAACACACTGTCCCAACAGATTAGCATAATATTATTGAAGTTGAACTTTTTGCCAAAAGGATTCGGAAGAAGAGGGGAGGGGGAAAGGAGAAGGAAGAGAAAAGAGAGGAGGAGGAGGTGGGAATTCTCAAAGGCCAAAAATGACAAACACAAAGAAAGATAATAACGACATGAGAGAAACATTTTGGAAAAGAGAGAGAGAAAGAGAGCATGGGAAAGAGAGAGGGAGAGAGAAAGAGAGAAGAGAAAGAATATGTGAAAGAGAGATAGGAAAGAAGACAAATGGAGGGGGAGAGAAATATAGAGAGGGAGGGAGAGAGAGATATATATAAAAAAGGACAAAGGGAGAGAGGGAGAGAGAGTATGTGAAAGAGGGGTAGGAAAGGGAGGGAGCGTCTTCTATTCTGAATTTGATTCTGGCAACGAATGTGAAGGTTGCCAAAATGTGATGATGACTTTTGAATATTTATTCAAATGGAGGATGTATCATCAATCCCTAGGGAGGCCCAAATGTTGGCAAAGAAAATACAGAACGAACACTCGGAATAGAACAGAACAGACAGAAAATTTTAGACAGCCACACACTACCTTATGTCGTAATGTCGCTCCTTTCTAGTATACACACAAACACACACACACGCCAAGGTACTGTATCATTGCTTCAATTTCAAGGTCACAAATGCAATCGTTGATAAGAGCGGAGTTAGGAGGAGCACGTAAAGCACGTTGTATGAAAAGAGGAAAGATTTTTTTTTCCTTTCCTAGGGGTATGTTATATAAAATAGAGACACGATGACTTTTTCCTTACTCACCTCTCGCGGACCACCTGAAACCTTCTCGGGGACCACTAGTGGTCCACGGACCATAGGTTAAGAATGGCTGGATTAAATAGAGAAAAACTCGCGAAAGAGTAATCTAATGTGATGTGCACATTGTATACTTACTTTACTTAAATAACAGGGGTTCATACAAATTTTATATAGGTGTTTGGGGCCCCTGTATGTGTCCCTGCGGGCCCCTAATCCCCGGAGGCCCTACGGCTCGGGAGCTACTGGGCTGGGATAGACGCCAGTGATGCTATCCATCTCTAATATCTACCCTCCTGTCTTTTTCACTTCTTATCTGCAAATATAATATTTCAACTAAGTAAAGAAGCTATATTTAACTGTCCTAAACATAGGGTACCTTATTAAGTAGCTAGATTAAATGTAGGTAGTAAAAAAAAAATGCAAGTTGTCTAGTAATCTTTCGAATCAAATGAAAATATAGCTTACACAAATGCTTTTAAAAACATCTTTTGGTCATTGAGCCAAGCTTAAAGTTATAACAAAGTGGATCCGAGGAGAAGAAAATCAAGATGTTTGAGTGTAAGCAATATTTCATTTTGCAAAGTTCACTTTTTAGTGTACTTTATAATAAAACTTTCTTTTTTACATTTAAAAAAAAACCTTTTTAATTTTGATAAATTCAAAGTTATGTTTACCTTTTTAGAAAATCTGCGAAAGTTCATGGATTCGTGTGTACTTTGCAATAGTAAATCATGTAAAAGTTAGGTAAATAGACCGCTTTACAGCTATGTATACCTATTTAGTTATATTTGTTTGTAAGGTATATTCTATGTGTACCCACCATAGTTACATTTCCACCACCTTCGTTCTATGTTGTGAAAATAATTTATGTCCCCATTATACAGGGTGGGACTTTGTATTTTATTTGACTTGGAAACTTGGAAATTTCGCAAATTCACAAAATACATTTAACGTCAGACTAATATTACCTTGTTATAAAGTACAAATAGAAATCATGGGATGTTTCAATCTATAATATATTTTTTTTTCTCTCTCTCTAGATTTGCAAAATGTAAAAATAGCCCCCAGTTTACAATGGATCATTGAAGTGAAACATAACAATGGTAGTGAAATCCCCCCCCTCCCATAAAAAAGGTCTCTTCTCTATAATCCTTTAATAATAATAGTGCTTATTTATACTGCTTGCATAGGACTGAAAAGTCCCTTTACTCCAGCAGTAGGCTACTATTATTATTGTGGTCAAATTCTCAAATTATATTGACGATAAAATTCCATACCTCGGCTGGGATTGAACCCACGCCCTCCTGTCTACACCTGAGTCACCCTGTATAACTTTGTGTTTCTTTACATCGGTTTATGTCAATAGAGAGGGGGGCGGAAGAGGAAAACAAGTTTGTGATATATTTTCATGTTTAATAGAATTCAGTTAGGCTGGTGTGGTGCAGAGTGAGACATTAATATGGGTGGAGGTGACAGGTGGATGTGTAGTGGGGGCTGGAGATGAAAGATTCGGAGGTTAAAAGATGGAGGTGAAAATAAATATCGCCTTCCAAAAGATTAACCACAGGCAGCTTTTGAATGGGGAAAAGTTTGCTCTTTGGCTTAGGGAGTTTTGGGAACTTTGTACCTATTAGGGATTTTGGTTTGATCTGTCGCCTAGCCGTATTTTAATCAAATTTTATCGAATTAGGAACTCATCGCTCTCATCTTTGTTTTTTCCTTTGCAATCGCAGAGATGCAGAGCGAATAACTGGGAAAACAGAATCAAACTCCAAGTTTTTTTTTTCTTATTTTTGTGTTTTCTTATTTTGTTCTCCTAGACTTTTTCCATTGGTACTGATGAAAGTCATAAGAGGGTGATTGTCAGGAGGAAGGTATGTGCTTATGACAAAGATTTTGTACAAATGAGTGATAATAAGAAAAAGAAAGAAAAGGGAATTATGATAAGAGAAGAGAAAGTGAGGGAGAAGAAGAGATCGGAGAGAAAATACGATCGATTAAATCAGGGGTTCTTAACCTTTTAGAATTGGCGGACCACTATTGATAAACCAAAAATCTCGCGGACCACTTGAGATTATGTATATACTAAGAAAAAGAAAGAAAGGGAATTATGATAAGAGAAGAGAAAGTGAGGGAGAAAAAGAGATCGGAGAGAAAATACGATCGATTAAATAGAGAGAAAAACTCGCGAAAGAGTAATCTAATGTGATGTGCACATTGTATACTTACTTTACTTAAATAACAGGGGTTCATACAAATTTTACGCAATAAATTGAATAAATCGATGCGAGAGCTTTCTCCATAATCCTACATAGTAAAGCATATCTAATGGGTTAAGGCCATTTTCAGCTGATTGAACACAAATGCCTCCTTCCTCGTGGCTTAGGCATAAATTTAAATAATCATTAATATCTCACGTCATGTGAGTATGTACCTACGTTAGAGTACGTAATACTTAGGGACATTTCACAATTCACAGGGGTCATGTATTAGGTATGTATAAACACGTAATCCATAGTACGTAATACGTACCTAGGGCCATTCGCAGGGGGACCCATCCGGCCCGTCTGCCCCATTCTGGGCTCCTTAAGGGGGAACACATTCTGGGTTCCATAACCAGTATTTTTTTTTTTTTTTTTTTTTTTTAAAACCGGGGTCCCACGTTAGAGTACGTAATACTTAGGGACATTTCACAGGGGTCATGTATTAGGTATGTATAAACACGTAACCCGTAGTACGTAATACGTACCTAGGGCCATTCGTAGGGAGACCCATCCGGCCCGTCTGCCCCATTCTGGGCTCCTTAAGGGGAAACACATTCTGGGTTCCATAATCAGTATTTTTTTTTTTTTTTTTTTTTTAAACTACGTGTTTTTTTTGTGACGAGGGGCCCATTATTGGAGTTGCCCCCGGGGCCCAGTTACATGACATCGTCCCTGATAAAATAGGTACTATCTAGGGCGTAGTTAGGCTGTGAGCCCTGGTCATACCGAATCCTAGGGTCATCTGCATCTCATCATACATGGAGTGTGTTTAGCATTTTAAGTCGAGTAGAAGTCTTGTGTCAACTGGAATTATACAGTAGACTGAGTAATGATTGCATACATGATGTTCATGTGAGCTTACATGTAAAGTTTGACATGTAAATAGAGGTTTAGTATGTGTAGAGGTTTAGCATGTGTACAATAGTGTACGTTTAACCGAAATTTTGTACTCATGTGACCTACGTTAGGCAAACAATGTATTTTGTACAAATAGTTGTTTAGTGAGATGTACTTTTTAGTTAACTAGTTATACGGAGATTTTAATTTAGGTTTGACACAATTCTTTGGGGAACATAAATAAAATTTCATCATGGTGGACAGAAAAAAAAAAATCTTCGTTTTTTCCCTAGTCTTTTCATTAGCTAATATTAGCAAATCCAAAGGGAATTGGGGATAAGCATAGGGGACAGTCGGTAATAGAGAGAAAAAAAAGGGGGGGTCACTTTTTTACTTTAAATTAGGGTTAGGGTTAGAGATATTGTAAAAGAACACTCAAATAAGCATCATTCAATAGGATAAGGAAAGTCGTGTGATGTTCACACCAGATTTTTTTTTTGATTATTTGGGCAATAATTTCCCCGGGCTCTCTAATTAGGGTATAGCTTTCTGTAATTACTTAATGAGCTAGGTTTTGTATCATTCTGACGTTGGTGAAGGGAAGGAGGGAGAGAGGGAAAGGGAGAGGGGGGAGGGAGGGAAGAGAACTTTTATTACATAATTATTACATTAATAAAGGGAGGAACTTAGTATTTATTTTTCATGGTTATCTAATATGTACACACTTAATTACTAACCCGTTAGTTACATATGTACATTTGTTTCACCATATGTGCTACAGAAGTGGGCGAATTAATTAATTTAATTAATAATAATAATTAATAAATTTGGATAATGAGGTTAATAATACCTTATTTCTCTTTTCCTCTCTCTCTCTCTCTCTCTCTCTCTCTCTCACTCTTTCTGTTCTTAATTCTTGAACGCCTGTGGGAATTATAGCGTTTTCCTTAAAAAAGAAAATGTATTAAGATTATTAGGTTTGAAAAGAGCAAGAATGAGGTTATGAAGCTGCATCCTTTCTCTCACTCACTTCCTATTGCAAAACTAGTTGAAGTAGGTAAATAGTTCCTATAAAATGCTGATCTGTACCTTTGTATATAAACTCCATTGTTGTCTATATTCTCTCTCCCTCTCTTTCTATCTTTCTTTATCGCCCCTCTCTCTCTATCTCTCTCCCTCTCTCTTTTTTCCTCTCTCTCTCACTCCTGTCTGTCTTCAAGCAAAGAAAAAACTTCTTCCTAGGTGAAATAAAAATAAAACTTTTTTTAACACCTTCATCTCTCTATCTCTCTCCCTCTCTCTCTTTTCCTCTCTCTCTCTCTCTCACTCCTGTCTGTCTTCAAGCAAAGAAAAAACTTCTTCCTAGGTGAAATAAAAATAAAACTTTTTTTAACACCTTCATATCTTGTACCAAGTCGAATGAGGTATTTTATTACATTCTGATGTGCTAAATTTTATTACAATCTGGTGAAGCTAAATTTTATTACATTTTGGTGAAGCTAAGTATGAGGCTCTTCAGAAAATCGGCCTCTAAGGAATGTTTCTAAAACTCCACTTTGCGGAATTATTCGAGGCTTCATTAAATATTTAGGTCCGTTCCACTTAGTGAAACAACAAGAATGTCTGTTTCACTTAGTGAACACAAGCAGGAGACTGGAAAGGGGTTAGTGGAAAATATATTAAAAGTTAAATTTTATTCAAAGGAGAAGAATTTTAAATTAATTAAGTGAAAACCGGTGGGGTTTGTTCATTATGAATGTGACTAGTGGTTCCTAAAATTGGGACCAATTTGGACAAAACGGAAAGTGAATTAAAATAGGTGATAATATCTACTCTACAGTCTGTACATACTCGTACTAAACCCTATTTTAGTCGACCTATGCAACTACCTGAAAAGGGTTACTTGGTCTATGGCGCATGATACCTAATTTAATTACCTATCTCTAATGACGCTGTCAAACTTTCTTTACTTCGCCGGGCAGAGCACTACCACATTGTTTAAGTATCTACTCTGCTGTTTTCCACCCAGTTATGAGCCTTCGAAATTTCTAGAAATTATAAACGAAATTTCTAGAAATTATGTATAGTTGCTTAAGTTGAAATGAGAAAGCAATGTTTGGTGACCCCTGGACTTGAGTAATAAAACTATCTTCCCTAACTACCTATGTAGAGAAGTATAAAATTTCTAAACACAATTTCTACCTCCTTATCGCTTTATCTTTTTTAATTAAATTCCAGCAACCTAGGTTCCCTTATTGGCTCATTCCGATGAAAGAATAATAGCGGAATCTGAAAATATACTTGAAATTTAAGTATCGTGTAATTATAATTTTTTAAAGCAGGAAAACAATAAATAAATAAAAACAATAGCCTGAGCGGGGTCGGCAAAAGCCAGCAGCACGCGATTGCCGAGATCGTCATCCATGCGGATACTAAACACGCGCAACGTTTCTTAACTTGAGTGATTCACGGGAAACGGGTGCATTCAACGTGCTATCGCAACTGGCAGACAATTAAACTTTGAAAATGGGATACCATGTCAAGTACTAATTAATACTAAAATAAGAAGAGAATAGTCTTCACTTGACTAAATAGTCAAGTGAAGACTTATTCTCTTCTTATTTTAGTATGGCAGACAATTAACAAACAAGATAAATGAGGATGCCGAAGAGAGCACAGTTTAGGGAGCACTGCTATGTATAATAGATGCAAAAGGAGAGACGTAGTAGAAAGCAGTGAAAAATGGCGCCCCGGGTGCATTTGATTTTTTTCATGCTTCGCCATGAAAAATTAATTTTCCTCAAATAAATAACTTTGCAATGCAGTCTTGACCTGGATTATCTGTGCAGAGGGTACCAGGGGGTATCGTGTGCAAGGGACTTGGATGGGAGAGGGTAGAGGGGGTTCTCGTTTGAACTGGACTTCGGTGAGATAGGATTCAGGGAAGTATCGTGTGAAATGGACTGGACTGTTCTGAGAATAAATAACACAGAATGATGTACTATGTTCTATGCATACATTGTATTAACGGCCGGGGCTACACCCTCATGTGCACTTTATGTTTATGTAACAAAATAAGAAATACCACTGTAAATAAATTGCATGTTGAGGTTGAGTCAAAAAGGTCTTTTTGACCAAGATCCATATGGACCATTATGGATCTTACATGAGATTTCAAAGCCAGAAAAAAATCAAAAATGAATCAGCCAGCTACTTAGCTAGCAAAAAAAAAAAAACAAATAGGTACAAAGACAACATGAGACTGTAACGTTGGGCTCCGTTCTTATTCTTCTTCTTCTTCCTCCTCCTCCTCCACCACCTTCTTCTTCCCCTCCTCCTCCTCCTCCTCCTCTAATAGGAAGATAAAACTCGACCTATCCAACATGAAAAATTAATCACAGCAAAATGATGCCTCCCCCTTCCCCACAAGCAATAAAAAATCTCACTTAAAGAAAAAAAAAAAAAAACTACTTCACCATACTCCACCAATCAGACTTCAGAGTTTGGCCTGTGGGAAACTTCGCCTTCAATTATTGTTGGCTAGGGTTAGAGATATTGTAAAAGAACACTCAAATAAGCATCATTCAATAGGATAAGGAAAGTCGTGTGATGAAAAAAAAAACTACTTCACCATACTCCACCAATCAGACTTCAGAGTTTGGCCTGTGGGAAACTTCGCCTTCAATTATTGTTGGCTGCCTAGACTCAGAGTAGAGAGGTACCAATGTAAATGGAAAGCTGTAAGTCTAAGTTACACTAGTAACGTCGTCTTCAGTGTTTTTAGAATTCTGCCCTATGTACAGAATTCTGCCCCCTAGACTGACGTAATAATAACAATTAATATTTATCACGGATTAATTCGTTTATTAAACTCAGGCAGGTACCTAAAAATACCTAGAGATGATCTTGACAAGTAGAGTAGGTAAATAGGTATGTTTATACACTGAGTAACTTTTGAAAATATTGACATCAGATTGGAAATTCATGACAGGTACATATTTTATTTACAAATGCACCGACTTTATAGTTTTACTAGCTGAATTCCGTCGCTTCGCTCCGGAAACATGACACTGTAGGTATGTACAAACATGACAGTATAGGTATGTACAAATATGACATAGTAGCTTATGTATGTACCAATGTACCTACAAACATGACAGTAGGTATGTCCAAACATGAAAATGTAGGTATGTACAAAGATGACAATGTAGGTATGTGCAAACATGACAATGTAGGTATGTACAAACATGACATAGTAGGTATGTACAAAGATGACAGTCTCAAGTAAACAAAACAGACATATTGTAGAAAGCGTGTCCTGTTCCTCTGTCTTGCCATGTGTGTCTCTCTCATCATTCATTCCAACTCCCTCTAACACATTCCCATATGGATCCTCTATTCCCTCTTCAAGGAATCATGGTGGTTCAATGTTTATTAGTGTGGGAGGATGAAAAGCTAATAGCTAATTTTTGTTGTTAATTAGATTCATATTAGACACCCATATTAGATAATTGCCTACCTAGGGAGTTAGGTAGATGTTTTTTTATTTACTATAACAATTCACTCACAAGCACAATAAACATAAAAGCTGAATCTTCCCCATCTAAAACTTCTAGTCATGTATAAAATAAGGTAAGTCTAAGTAATTAGCCTTACTAGTCGACACAAACTTCAGCTTATTTTATACATGACTAGTAAGGCTTCTTAGAGATTTTTCGAAACCTGCTCGAGTTTCGCCTCATCTGTAGGCTTCTTGTCTTGGCAGGGTACTTTTTATTTGTGATTTCCACTATTCCATTCCATGGAAGAGAGTTCAGATGTGTCCCAATGACAACGAACAGGCCCATGAGCTTAATCTCGAAAAGATAATTAATCAATGATGAAACTTCGCAAGGCAAGAAGCTTCACTCTACACTCAGACTTCATAAAACTTCTTCAGCATGATGAGCATTAGCCCTCTTCGGTCCTCCCGGGACGATATGTGAGGGCGGGAATTCACACGGTTGTGGAGACTGCCATAAGGCCTATGGAATAGATATCAACTCCGCGCTTGATCTAATAGTATTTCTAGATCTGTTCAGAAGATGGGCCGAATGGGCTTATATGGGCTCACTTACACGAAACCAAAGACTTGGAAGACCCCGAAAAAGATGGATTGATGGAATTACCAAACGGTTCAACATCAGAAAGCCAAGAGGAACCTTTAGATCCCACTCAGCAAAACAACCCTAATGCCAACGATGAGGTCTAGAAACTAATGAGATTCGAACCAATATCATCAAATGTACTAAGGATTATGTCAAACTGAAAATCCGACACCGTTCGAGATTTATCAACAAAGACAAACCACAAGCACAAAAAGACAATTCAAAATGCGAATTCGTCGAGATGAAATTTAGAACTCACTTGGTTCTTGGAAAAATGAAAGTGAGTAAAACAAGTACTGAGAATTTTGAAATGAAACCAAGTGCCTAAATGAAATTGAAATTGTTGAAGTATGAAAAATCTGAGTGGTTCTAAATCTCTCAACATGTCAAAATTTGTTTTCTCGGGAGTTACCTGTCAAACACCTACCTACATACGGTGGGTGTACTTGGAAAAACACCTATGTACGTACTAGGGGAAAATATTTAAAAAGTAAGCAAGGAAAATACCTGTCAAGTTCCCATGAAAATATGAAAGTAAAATTCTCATTATTATTTGGTTGGGTGGAAGAGCTCACTGTGTAAAAATCCTGCCATATAGCCTTGAAAATTTTTATTATCAGCAAAAAATGCAAGTCAAACAATTGGACTGTAAGAAGGTCCACAAAAACATCTGCTAAAATAAAAAGTCAGCATTTATTGCTTACATTTTCACCTAAACATCGCATCCTACGGTTACACTGTACCTATGTCCGTAGGTTACTGAAGAAGCTACAAGACGTTCTGGGATATTTCTGAGTCATGAAAACTAGAGTGAAATTAATTTTCCTATGGCAAACATCCTTGGAAAACTTTGTCAGACTAAGGATCTTCTGAGGTGCTTTATCCCACTAGGGAATTTTATACCGCTGCTTACTGAACGATTTAATCCCACTGGGAAAGTTTATCCCACCGGGATCCCTAAACCAGATGGGATATTTAATGTCGCTTGGATATTTACTAGCAATCCCACTGGGATGTTTTATCCCGATAGGATTCTTAGTCCCGCTGGTATATATAATACTGTTGTCATATTGGATCCCTGTTTTATAGAAGTAAAAATATTGAAGGATGAGAAACCTCTGGTAAATGAAACGACAAAAATATTGTAAAATAATAGTTGAAAATGAAACTACCTGTTGCTAACTCTCGTCCTAGAATTGTCTTGGTTTACCTACAAACCCTCCTAACCTCTTCTTGTTCCAAACCAAAGTCTTCCTGCGATAACAAAAACTCCAACCAGAGTACTTTTACAATACAACATTGTCAACTCCACAAGAAAGATCTCCCCAAGGTTTTGAAACAACAAACCATAACTGTGGTGGCATAGCAGCAAGAACAAATTTAATTCTGTGCATCGCCAGGAGAGAGGAAAAAATAAAGAAAAAACCTTTTCCCCTCTAAACAACCAGGGACGAACTCGGGAAAGTGGTAATTGCCTACCGCCCATTTCCATAGCGGCAATAATTCTACAAAAAATATGTACCTACTACAGGTGCCAAAGTTTACAAAACTACAGGTTCCAGTGTTTGACAGTGTTCCAGTTTTCGACCTATTACCTATACGTAGTGTGTAGTGTGTTATCAAGATAAATTTCAACATTTTCAAGGATTAATCCATGAAGAAATTTTGACGTTTTGTTGATTAGGTTTTAAGCCTCATTTCGGACTTAGCGGATTTTTTCCCTGGAGTGATGGGCAGAGCAAGTTCTTGTAAAAAGTGCTTAAACCTCGAAATTCACCACCATAGAACTCACTAACTCCGTACACAAAAAGTCCATTAGGTGTAGGGGCAACTGCCCCAAAAGATGTGTTAAGCACTTTTAAGCTTAAACAAATCTAGAACTCACTAAGAATTTCATCACTCTCGTGATTCTCGCCCCTGGTCGTCCCAGCACAATAGTGAAACACTATAACAATGTAAGGGACTTTATATTGTGTTAAGTTGGTATACCTGTATCATACTTTGTGTTGGTATACCCCTATACCCTATAGCTTTGCACTGCAAAAACGATCAGGATGAAAATCTGAAAACATGTTTCTCTATTTATAATCTTGGAGGCAGTGGATTTTTTTCTACTCCCTCGGAATACACATACCCAGTTGTACAAAAGACAGTACGAGGGTGGTAGAAACGTATACAAGGTGTACAATTGTACACAAAGAGACAATATACAAGCGTGGTAGGTATACATACAGGGTGTATCAAGTGTCTGTCATACGGGCGATATTTTCCTAGCACTACAGGTTTCAAGGTACAAAAAATGAAGCTTACTGATGTGGGTTTAAATATTGAATGAAATGAGAGTAAAGCTTAAAAGCTCAAAATTCAATTTTGTGTTAATAATATTATTATAGTACTTGGATGGGCTAAAATTCGCTTCGATTCGAACTCTTGACGTTTGCGCGCCTCCCGGCACGCTCGATAATCATCTGAGTAGCCCACTAGCCCAGAAGGCAGGTGATACGAGTAAACAACGAAAATTCATTATAATAAATAAATAGGAGTTAAACTTTTTTTTAGCTTTAAAAAAAAATCATGGTCTTAAAAATGTGCATGTGCAACACATATGATAATGCAAGCCGAACCTGTACCTCCTTGTACCTGCACTTGTTACCTTACTTTATCTTATTACATAATTTAAAATGCAACTTAGCATTAGGAAATAAGTACAACTTATTTACTAGCGTGCTTACCTATACTCGACATAGAGTACATGTGCATATCTAGTTTGAACTACTTTTACAGAGCTTGCAACAATATTCACAAAATATTTTTTCATACTTCCGTATAATAAGTAATAAGGTAACATTAGATACCTTCCTAAGAGTATGCATACATGCAGACTTGTTTTCCTGGTGCTTACGTTATAGGTAAGCATTGCGAAAAAGAGAACACAGACATCTCCACTAATATTACAAACATTGCACATTGCATAATCAAATAGTTACACGGCATTCATACAAATTGTTACACCCGTTTTTCGAGAAACTTTTCTTTTTGGTGTCATCCTCTCAACTCATTACCTATTTATCTTCTAGGAACTTGGGATACACAATAGTCTGGTTTACGTAAATTTACAGATAAACAGGGCTTTTTCTTTTCTCACCCGCAGCCATTTTGAATCACCTATCCCATTGTCTCTTGAGGATAAAAATACAATTATCTGATGTCAAAGTCGTTTCCTTTCCCATCTCACATTCTTCTTCTTCTTCTTCACCCTCCTCTCATTCTTTTTCATCTTCTTTTTCTTCTGCTCCTCTTCTTCCTTTTAGACTTAATTTAGAACGAGCGTAAGGAAAAAACTAGACGTTATGTCAGAAGAAAAACAAAGCAATCTCTTCAAGGAAGCGATAAACTTTTGCGTATTACAAAGTTTTAGATAATACTCCTAGAATGGTGTCTTGTAAGTATTAAGTCATGTCTTGTATCTGAATAAAAGGGCTATAAAGAAAGACAGTAGAGATGGTACCTAGGGCCCTCTAGGAATCCACTAACGTCAGAGCTTAGTACTTTCTTTTTAACAGAGTTCAGTGACCTGAGATGTGAGAAAGGTATTTTAGAAGTGAGTGTGAGCTGTACCTTACATACCCCCCAGATATAAATCTCACAATCCCGAAAGTACAAACATTTTACAAAAGAATATTTTGAATTTGAATACAAAAAAGAGTGTTCTTGAAAAATGGGTATTAAAACATGAGAGGAGAGAGAGAATTGAATTTCCAAAATCCGTAGGTAGGAGGAACCCTTTTGAATTCGAAAATGGAAAATCCTCGAAAACTGGTTAATCGTATGCACATAATCTCCTAGTTATGAACGAGGAGGTATAATAATACACATAGGTACTTACCAATTACTAGACAATAATGGAGGAGACACCATGGAATATGGGAATATCAGATTATGATAGCATGAGCCTTACCTGTAACAAAAGGTTAGGTACTTTAGTAAATTAAGAAATTGAAGAAGAAAAAAAAAAAGTACGAAAGTATATGTTTTCTTCTCTTGATTCCAAAAGAATAAAAATTGATTCAGAGAAGAAACATTTGATAAGATACAACATTAAACGAAGTGTGAAGGAAAAGATGCTCTTAAGGTGAGGGTATGGAAGAACCTTCAATACAGCACTGGTTATGGTTAGCATGAAATATATCTGAAATAAAGCGTACAGACACACACAAACAGAAAAATATCAATAAATAATGATAAAAGAAAATAAACCGTACTGGAATAAACTGATAAACAAAGAATAGGTGTATAAATAAATAACTAGTGCCGGACGGAACTCGGATTGGGAGGCCGGAAATAATATTCATCTTCTTTGACAGCTACAGGACTTTAAAATTGAATGTTCTTCATAAGAACCAATCCACCTAAGCCAGCAGCAATGACATGTAAATGATTCTGTTTTTGACAGATTCTGGTTAAGCAACGTTGTGCTTGGTTTGAAACTGGACAACCATCTGAGACAACACGTGTTGGTGGCTATTTTGCAGGTAAAATCCCAGCTTAAAGACATTAAAGGCATATGACTTAAGCAGTTTGGGCTCCCTCTCTTATAGAAACGTGAGCATTCAAGTTGAGTTATTGGAAATGGTTTCGAAAGGTTTCTAACATTCCGTTCTAATGAACCCTTGCGAGACAACAAAAAATGTGAATCCAAATTGTCCCTGTACAAATGACCAACGCGTCGCTACTGAGTTTCAACAATAGTATGGTCGGAAACACAGGGAATTGAGAGAAAATGATAATACACAACACACAGTTAGAGGGATATTCCACCGAGTAAGTAAAGTGTTTCACAATAGTAATAGAACCGGGAGTGTCGGGATAGGGAATATCGTGTTCAGAGTGCATTCATTGTAAATCCGTACAAATATACAGAAACCCGAAGAAAATAATGTAGAGAAATACATCGAGATGGAATGGAAATGAGAAGAGATGGAAGGAAGAGAGAGAGAGGAAGATATGGAAGGGGGTAGATAGAGAGAGGGAGAGAAAGAGAGACGGTATAGAGAAAGGGAGACTGAGAAAGAAGGGGAAACAACATAAAGAAAGAAAACAGAAAAGAAAATGAGATATGTAAAAAATGGAAATAGAGAAATACTAAAGAAGGGGGGAGGGGGAGAGAGACAGATCAAGAATGAAATGAGGGAAAAAACACGAGAAAGAGATTGAGAGGGAGTGAGTGAAAAATAAATAAATGAGATAGGTAGTCAGACAGATTAGCTAATAGACAGAAATGAGAGAAGGAAGAAGAGAAGAAAAAATAATTGATAGAAAGAGTCAAACAAAAATAACATAGGAGACACCTTGTGAACACAACAAAATTATTCGTCCCTGAATTCGTATGGATAGCAAAGACTTTGTCCCCCATTGAACGGACGATGCCTATGCCTAGGAGATACGAAGAAGAGAGAATAAAAGTCACATTACGAGTACTTATACTTATACCCATACATATGCCAGCTCGTAAAAACCAAAATATATGGCCAAAGTTTCAAAGATCAAGCGGGTATAAAAGTGCACACGTCTTAAAGAGAATGGCAACAAAACTGCAACACCTATAAACTACGAAGAAACTGTGAAAGATGAAGACGATCATAAAACTCGAGGCAGTCAAGATAAAGCCAACGTCATGTGGAAAGATAGAGAATACTAAGGAGAAGCCGAGAAGAAAAAGAGGAAGAAGACGAAAAGGAGAGAAGCAGAGAACAAGAGATAAGGACGTGTGATGATTGAAAAGACAATGTCTGGAAATATCCCGGGGGAACGAAAGAGATTAATTGAATGGGATAAAAATAGAAAAGTTTCACTTCTAGACGTCATAAAGACAAACTGCACATACTGCAGGAATATCCCCGTCAAGTAATCCCACATACAAACAGAGAAACTTTCTGATATTTACCCCATTTGAAACTCACTACTAGTTATATTTTCCAAACGGGATACTTTGTCAAGTAGCATTATAACTAGAGGTGGAATTGAATATACTATGTCTTCACTTGACTTGGACTAACTTTCACTACTAGTAATTCAGAACATACGAGTAACTCTGTGCGTTTGACAATCATAAAATAGTTACATTCTTCATGCCAAAACATATGGTTAGGTATCTCTTTCATCAGCATCAGAAGTGGAAAGAAAGCCTGCAATTATACCGAATGGAACTTTTTTATTGACATTGAAACAGCTTTTGACGAATCAAGAACAACAAGGCAAGATAGAGGGGAGAAGGACGTCTGAAGATGAATCTCTAGGTTTGTTTCATTGTAAACTTTAACATCATAACATATTGATGTGTTAATCCACCAACAATCAACAAAAAATCAAGTAATTAGGTAACCTAACCACGGAAGTAGCCCACCTCAGATAGAAGCTATCGATCTATTCAAATTTGACAATTTGATGGGGTAAATCCATGGACAGGATTCAATTTCGCATGATAATATCGCCAAACCACAAAGTCCACAATTTGATCTACGACCGTTTTTAAGCCCAATATAAATAACATAATGGCGGGGGAAGGTTTGAAATTAAATAAATTCGAGTACATTAATTTTCAATTTCTAGTATCAATACACATTATAAAATAATGTTCATTACTTTGGGACATAATGGACATTGGAGAGTCATAATAATAAAACCAGAGAGGGAGGGAGAGAAAGATACGGAGGAAGGGAGAGAGAAAGAGGGAGGAAGCTGACAAATTCGTTTTTCCGTTGAGATTTTCATGAATACCTATGTATGACAAAAATGAGTATTTTTAGGTTGATTGAAATTGGGAAGAGAGAGTAGGATTGGAGGGTTGTAGGGATGGATACTGGATAGGAGGGGTGGGGGACAGAGGGAGGAAAGGGTGATAAAAGGATGGATTGGAGGAAGAAAGGGAGAAGGATGAGGTCTTCCTCATCCTTCTCCCATGCTATCCTTTTGTGGTGGGGATTGAATTTCATGTGTCTTTCACTTTCCCATCGTTAAGGTTATATTCCATGCTGACCTTTTCTTTATGACTGTTTTTATAAAGACTCTTGTAGGGCATGGGTGGAACAACTTTATGTAGCAAAAGACTTCTAATAAAATCTTCAGAGTACAGAATGACAGAACATAATAAAAAGTGCCCCAAATTTTCTATTGGATACAAAAGTCTTCAAACCGTTTTCATTCTCGACCCTGATATACGTTTTTTATTTTCTCCGAATTTAAAATGGCGCCAAAATAGGTTCACAAAAAATGGCAAACTGTTATATGAATGTAAACATTAGCAGATTACCAGTCTACATATATGTAAGGCGAGCTCCGAGATATTTTCATAGCTGGAATCTCATCTTGAGCTATAGGTATATTGAAAATATTATTCTGAAATTCTTTATCTTAGTTCCTCGAGAAGTTTTACAACTTACGGAAGCATTATTTGTTTAAGTTATTCAAAACCTCCTAAAAACTTTCGTGAAAGCTTCAGAGTAGAGAAGAAGCCAGCTCTGTTGTTTTGTGATAAATTCTCAGAGCTCACATTATAATTAAAATGAAATAAATCTTGAAAAAGAATTATTTCTGGTGAAGCCAGATCTTTATAATTTTTGTGTGGAATTGTGGATTAATAACTACCAAGTCTTCCTTTGAAATCCATTCTTTTTACACTCTCTAGCCACCGCTGATCCGTATTTTTTTAAACTTTTACGTTATACAATCTGATTAGAACTATCCCATCTATGTATGGTAAACACTTGGACACAATTTTATCATCCCAGTGCCAGGCATAAAATTTCAACTGTACCAGGCATAAAACTTCAACTGTCCCATTAGGTAGGCACTTTGCAATTCGCAATTTGTTATTCAACGTTTTCAAAGATTTTTCTTCTGTCGTATTACTACATAACTTTTAGGAAGCGCCAAATGCAAAGTGCGGAATTCTCTCTAAAACAGAGGGACCTTGTATAGGTCCGCCGACGAATAAATATTGAGAAGGTAAAATCCAGAAAACATCCAGAAGCAACATAACAACTGATCCAGAATTAGGAGGCCCTTGTTGAATCGTCAAAGGTTAAATGGAAGATGTAGATAAAGAGTGAAAGGTACAAACAACTGATGATAATAAATTGGAAATCATAAATCTATCTTGTGGCAAGTTTGATTCCTACATACAGGTTGTGTCAGAACTAAATTCCATGTTTCTGTCAAGAGCAACCACAGGGTGTAACAGCAGAGGAAGCATTTCAGAACATGAAACGGAATTCTCGTCATATCGGATAATATTACTGAGAAGAGCAAAATGGATTAAACATATTTTACGTCAAGAAAGCTAGCTGCATAAACTAATTGAAGGGTATTTATTGATTTTTTCATATGCATGGGATGATATTAAGATAAAAGGGCGAAATGTTTATGCCTCAGAAAATTTCATTATTAGGCACATATGGAGGTAATGTGGGTACAACCCGTATAGGGTTACGCAGTACCTATACCCACTTATTATTCAATTAGATCAAGTTCAGGCAAAATACATAGCTTTCTAACTTTCTACTGTTTCAAACATGTGGCCCGTTCCCGAAAGCAATTAGGTAGGTACTTTGCAATTCGCAATTTGTTATGCAACGTTTTCAAAGATTTTTTTCTTCTGTCGTATTACTACATAACTTTTAGGAAGCGCCAAATGCAAAGTGCGGAATTCTCTCTGAAATGGGGGCCTTTTGTGGGTCCGCCAAAGAAAAAATATTGAGAATGTAATATCCTGAGATTATGAAGAATCAACATGGCAGCTGAGCTGGAATTTTCTCCAGGAGGAGGCCCTTGTATTTTCAAACCAAAATTGAACATGTGGATAAAGAGTGAAAGGTACAAACAACTGATGACAATAAATTGGAAATCATAAATCTATCTTGTGGCAAGTTTGATTCCTACATACAGGTTGTGTCAGAACTAAATTCCATGTTTCTGTCAAGAGCAACCACAGGGTGTAACAGCAGAGGAAGCATTTCAGAACATGAAACGGAATTCTCGTCATATCGGATAATATTACTGAGAAGAGCAAAATGGATTAAACATATTTTACGTCAAGAAAGCTAGCTGCATAAACTAATTGAAGGGTATTTATTGAACAACTAGAAAGGGTAATAGAATCCCAGAACAGAATTCGTATCAAGGAGTATAAAAAATTGAACAGAGTATCGAGAGGAATGAGAACCAACCTGCTGATAAAAACCAATCACATGGTAAACTGACAGGGGACAGAGATGGGGTAAGGACAAATAGATGCTAGTAAAAAGGCATCATATCAATGTTAACAAAACTTACTGAAAAGAACGAAGGACGAAGTTGTACCGATTGTATTTGGAAATTGTGAATATACAATTATTTTGTCAACAAATTGATTGTTATTATTTCGGAGACTTTTTTTCCCTCGAAGTCCTTTCTTTTGTACCTCTGCCAAAATTCTCATAAATTTTCCGAGTTTACTGAACAACAAAAAATATCGGAATAACCTGGTGAACAATGAATGGTAGGAATGAATTTAAGGCAAGGCAGACATATGCAAAATATGACTTGAGCCTTTAATGTCCCAATGATTTGCTTGAGGTTGGCCTAAATCTTAATACAAGAGTGAAAACAAGGATCAATTAAGTTCCCAACTCAAAATTGCAAAAATGTGGATCCCATAAATTTATTTTATAGGGGTTCGCTTTCCTCTTAGCAGGATTTCGAAAACGTGCGAGTCGCAAACCGCGTCCCACGTTCATTCTCTGCTCGAGATGTAGATTTATTTTCGAAAATTAATACAATATATTTAAGTCTCTTTTTTTCTTTCAAACAAATACAAAGAGAATTGTCTCTGATAAGGGGCAATTTTCGGAAGAAAAAGCGAGAGCGTGCTGGAAGGAGTATGGGGATAAAACATGTTGCAATTTTTCTTTTGCTGAGAGGAAAACATTCCCTTTGTTTTATGTATTTTCTTTTTCCAATCAGTTACAGGGTCGACGGGATATTTGGAATTTTTTCACAATTGGAAAAAAAATTGACTGGTGAATTGGAGGGCTCAGACTGGCAATGAAACCAACTCCTTTTTCCCCCGATTTTCGTTTTATGTGGGATACCTATAATTATGTACACATTCATTTAATAATCCTTATCAATGCTACTGACGAAGCTTTCAATAGCTTCAGTAGTTCCACTCAGAGCAGCACTTGTTGGTTGGCTCTGACTTCACAGTTAGTTACTGTGAGCCCCAAGTTGAAGAAATTGGGCATTCTTTTGTGTTGCATTGGAAAAAAATTGACTGGTGAATTGGAGGGCTCAAACTGGCAATGAAACCAACTCCTTTTTCCCCCGATTTTCGTTTTATGTGGGATACCTATAATTATGTAGACATTCATTTAATAATTCTTATCAATGCTTCTGACGAAGCTTTCAATAGCTTCAGTAGTTCCGCTCAGAGCAGCACTTGTTGGTTGGCTCTGACTTCACAGTTAGTTACTGTGAGCCCCAAGTTGAAGAAATTGGGCATTCTTTTGTGATGCCCTTGAATTTATTTGGAATGAAATAATAATCTACACTGTTAAGACAAAAAGAGAGTAAGGGAGTAAGTTCAAATGACAAACTTCAATAAAACATTGGGTTAGGTTTGAATTGGATATCAATTTATCAAATATACCTACCTATTTGGGATGAGAATTTTCAAATTGAAACTTCTTTCTCCCCTTTAACTACCCCTAGGACCCTTCTCCATGAACCACCCCGTATACAGGGAAGACATATTTCTCTGTCTTATATTGACAACAAGGCTGACATTGTCTTGCCCTTGAATTTATTTGGAATGCAATAATAATCTACACTGTTAAGACAAAAAGAGAGTAAGGGAGTAAGTTCAATCTCTGACCCAAACTCTGACCCACTGACCCACAAACACAAGGACAAGGCAATAAAACATTTATAAAAAATATACCTACCTATTTGGGATGAGAATTTTCAAATTGAAACTTCTTTCTCCCCTTTAACTAGGTACCCCTAGGACCCTTCTCCATGAACCACCCCGTATACAGGGAAGACATATTTCTCTGTCTTATATTGACAACAAGGCTGACATTGTCGATAAATATTTCCAACAAGAAATTCTCTCTTCTCTTTCCATCTGACATTTTTATCATTTTTTAAACGCTGGAAACAGTGTGGAATGTGGAGGAGAAGAACGCAGAGATTTTATCAAGATATTTCAGTCAGTCCTGACGTTTGAGTGGGATCGTAGATTTCAGATTTGAAGGAGAAAAAAGTTTATTGAAATGAGTTTCAATTTCAATATAGTGATTTCTGATTTCATAAGTACATATACAGGGTGGTTCGTGATTTGCGAACCACGCTTATATCTCAGAAACGGCTGGGAATTAAGGAATGAAATAAACGGCATCATGTAGATGAAATTTTGATGATTAAAATGGCTTTTTTTAAATTTGCATTTTTTTTTGCAAAACGGCCCATTTTTTGCCAAATATAGGTCACTTTTATTGGAACCCCCATTTTTTATTTAATTTTTGGAATCAGCATAAAATTTTAATTGAAAAATTTTTCACTCGAAAAAATTTGCTCTACAAAAATTTGCACAAATCGCGATTTTGTGTGCGTCAGTGACCCCAGATATGATAAACAACGCAGTTGGTCCTGAGTTAGAGCGAAGGATGCGTTACTATGTACAAACAAATGGATCTCATTTTGAACAGCTTTTTTAAATTTGTTTGTTGTTGTTGATTGTTGTTGAAATTGTTAAAGTGAATAATACAAAAACTAAAGAAAGAATTGAGAAATTGGTTTTCTTTCTCACAGTGTACAGAATTTTTGTAGAGCAAATTTTTTAGAGTGAATACATTTTTTCAATTAAAATTTTATGCTGATTCCAAAAATTAAATAAAAAATGGGGGTTCCCATAAAAGTGACATATATTTGGCAAAAAATGGGCCGTTTCGCAAAAAAATTGCAAATTTAAAAAAAGCCATTTTAATCATCAAAATTTCATCTACATGATGCCGTTTATTTCATTCCTTAATTCCCAGCCGTTTCTGAGATATAAGCGTGGTTCGCAAATCACGAACCACCCTGTACATATATATAGAAATGTGTCACTGCACTGAAGCCCTTCTCAAACAGGTATGTTGTTGGAAAGGCAAGTAATAACCACTTGGCCTTATTCCATAGGTCTCGACAAGTTTCTTTTCCTTGAGGCCAGAACTTTTCATACTCATACGAATTGAACAGAGCTTCTTTTCAACATCATACTTGATGTCCATCAATGATTTTTGAATAGATTCAGGGACCAAGGATTGTCCGCTGTGGATGGATTCAAAACCCACTTCTAATGTTGTTCGGTCTTGACCAGTTCTCTTTTCGCCCCCAGAAATCGGAAATCGCCCCCGTTCAGAATCGCTACTCTAAATGGTTACTAAAGGATACATGATGTGTGTTTCATTCTGTCTAATTGAGCTTCAATGAATTCCAGAGCGCTCAAATATGACTCCAATCTTGTTTGTGTAACCTCTTCGCCACATTTTCTGCACTTTATAATATCCAATTGAACTAGAACATAAAATAGATACATTTATCTTGCTATTACACTAGTCTTTTAGTCTTTTCAAGATAGCTGAATCCGAATATAATGACCGTTTTTCTGGGTCAATTCGAAATTGACGTTTTTCAAAACGTTTTTGCGTTTTTTGAAAATAGCTTTACACTTCAATTTATTTTATAATATTACCATCTACTATATGGCTCGAAAATTAACTATATCTATGGAAAATGTTGTGTCTTAGATTTCAACTAAACGTAACCAAACGTGCACAATATTTGAAAATCCGTTAAAAGAATAATCAAAAACGAGTTTTTTTTTCTTCTTCTTTAGGGTGAATTGATCGAAGAAATGTCTTAACGGAGGTTGGTGAAATGCAATTTTCAACTTTAATTCCCCATCAGTGCTTAATGTAGCGTCTAATGTAACAGTTGTTCCATTGCTACAAAATAAAAACGGCGGTGGAACACTCATCACTTAAAAAAAAAAAAAAAAA
>NW_007378000.1:85820-113766 GCF_000475195.1 Diaphorina citri | reverse complement strand
TTTTTTTTCGAAGTTCGAAGCAACATTGACTTTGGTTGATATCTGGATGGGTGACTGTCCGATTTTTACCAAATTGTTACAGTCGCGTCTTTGGACCATACCGGGATAGCATACCAAATTTCATCGCTTTACGACAAACGGTTCTTGAGATATTTTGTTCACAACCTTTTCAACATTTTCCACGAAATGAGGGTTAAGTAACAATTACTTTGGTTAATATCTGGATGGGTGACTGTCCGATTTTTACCAAATTGTTACAGTCGCGTTCTTGGACCATACCGGGATAGCATACCAAATTTCATCGCTTTACGACAAACCGTTCTTGAGATATTTTGTTCACAACCTTTTCAACATTGTCCACGAAATGAGGGTTAAGCAACAATTACTTTGGTTAATATCTGGATGGGTGATTATCCGATTACTTTTATAATTGTTACTTTTTCCCATTTAAACCTGTAGTACGTACATACGTACATACGTACGTACGTTACGTACGTACGTATGTACGTATGTACGTACGTACGTTACGTACGTACGTACGTACGTACGTAACGTACAGACCATGGGCTAAAAACCACTTTTTTGGAATCAGGGGACCCCAAAACGGTTATTTCCACCCATTTCCCGATTTTGAAAATTTGGACCGATTGCAATACTTTCATTACTAGTATAGCTCGCTATACTGTAGTAATAGAAAGTAAAAAGAATATGAGGAACAAAGATATGAGCAAGCAGAGGAAGTATGGAAGGACGACGACGACGAGTGTAAGAAGAAGAAGAAAGAGGAAGAGAATTGGAAAGAAGTAAAAAGGGGAGATAAAAAGAGAAAGGGGGAAGTAAGGAGAGGGAGATAATAATGACGAAGAGATATAAAAAGGGAGAGAGGGACAGAGAGAGGGGGGGGGGAGAAAGGGACAGAGAAAAAGACGGAGGAAGGGACAGGGAGAGAGAGAAAGAGGGGGCCAGAGAGAAAGAGAATGAAGGAGAGGAAGGGAGTGAAAGAGAAAGAGATGGAGTGGGACAGAATGTAATATAGAGCACCTACTTTGTCATACATTAGGAAAAAGTGTCACACCTAGTGACTTTTCTGACAGAAATAATAATAAAGTCTGATGATGAATAATGATTGAAATATTCAAAATTGACACCCCGGAATTGAGAAATGGAGCTTTCTGAGAGTGCTTTCTCTCCCTTTCTCCTTTTTAGTCCGTCCTTCCTTTATTATTACAATAGTAATAAATAGAAAGTAAGGGAGAGAGGGACAGAGAGAGGGGGGGGGGAGAAAGGGACAGAGAAAAAGACGGAGGAAGGGACAGGGAGAGAGAGAAAGAGGGGGCCAGAGAGAAAGAGAATGAAGGAGAGGAAGGGAGTGAAAGAGAAAGAGATGGAGTGGGACAGAATGTAATATAGAGCACCTACTTTGTCATACATTAGGAAAAAGTGTCACACCTAGTGACTTTTCTGACAGAAATAATAATAAAGTCTGATGATGAATAATGATTGAAATATTCAAAATTGACACCCCGGAATTGAGAAATGGAGCTTTCTGAGAGTGCTTTCTCTCCCTTTCTCCTTTTTATCTTTCTCTCTCTTTATTTCTATCTCTTTCTCTCTCTCTCTCGTGAATGTTGTCTTTTGAATTTCAAGTTCTTCACACTATTCGTCCCCCCATCACTTACTCCCTCCCTTCTTCCTCTGCCTCTGCACTCAATCTCTCTCTATCCCTTCCTCTCTCCCCTTCCCTCCTTATCTCTCTCCCTTTTCACCTCTTCCACTCACTTTTCTTTCTTTCTCCCTTTCTCTCTCTCTCTCTTCGTTTTCCAAGGAGAAGAAGAACGCAGAGATTTTATCAAGATATTTCAGTCAGTCCTGACGTTTGAGTGGGATCGTAGATTTCAGATTTGAAGGAGAGAATAGTTTATTGAAATGAGTTTCAATTTCAATATAGTGATTTCAGATTTCATAAGTACATATATATACGTACATAACCATGAATTCAATTTGTTAGGGACATACAACGGGATAGTCATTATATAGACCCCTGTGTATGTCATAGGAAGCTCAATGACATGACATGTCATGTCGTTAATGAACACTATGAGGTATGGGGAACGGCTAGATAGTGCCTTCAAAATTTCAAAATTACGGGGATTACAATGCATATAGGTACTTACTGCACTACGGAACTGCAACCCATAAATGGACAACATAAAGCAGAAAAGAACTATCCATAAGGGAAACTGCCTTTTGGACGGTTCTTGCTTGTCCGATTTTTGTGAAATTTGACAACAATGGTAAAAGAAAGGTTCATTATCGCTTAGGTAGAATATTAGGTAGCTAGTTTTCCACTCTCTCTCTCTCTTTTCCTCTAACGACCACCTCCCTAGTTCATCTTTTCACAATGCCCCCTCCCTTCCTTCCTATTTTTAACACATCCGCATACCCCTCCCCTTTCCCATCATGAACATGAAAAAAGTTCCAATTGACAGCCATCTCCCCAGTCTCATGTCATGATTTATGAAGCTCAATCCCTCCTTTTCTTCCTCTCGGTAAAAGTAGTAAACAAAGTTAAATCACCTTTATACGATATTATAGGGTCTATCCATATTTATTGAGTCTCTCTCTCTCCCCTCCCTCTCTCACCTAGGTATTTCGACCATTCCATTTTATCCAATCTCTTCCAATAATGTTGCTATATTTCTTTTTTTCTCTCTTTTGCTTTAGAGGGGCTCCTCTTTTCTATCTCTTTTTTACCAAGCTCTATGTCTATGTAGTGCTTGAATTCTCAATCAAAAATTAAAATCATTTGACTAGTGAAGTTTTAGTTCAGTGAACTTAGAAAACGGCTACGGCTTCTACACTCCTACGCTATCCCTAGGTCCAATGGGACCCGAAAACTAATTAGTAATTAGCAAAAAGAGGAGGAGGAGGGGGAGGAGGAAGAAAGTAATAAAACAGGTTTCATTTAATTGATTATTATTATTAAAAATACCTAGACGAAAAATTAAAAATGTTAAATTTTCTCAGGAGATTTTTTCTCAAATTGACAAAGTATCCATCAAAAGCAAGTTGGAAAAATATTGCATCATCAAGCGCAGCTATTTTATAGTCTTTCTCAGTCAAACTGGTAGAATAGATAGAAATTTAGAAAATTTGCTGATGTGGACCTGGCAGAAATTCTTCCCTACTCTTGAAAATAACGCCCGTAGCCAAACAATTGAGGCTAAATTTAATCCGCAGTTTAAAACAAATTTGGTTAATCTTACTTTCCCAAATCTAAATTTAAACAATCAGACTGATTAATAAGATTGAATTAGCTTCAAAGCCCTCGCTACTTTACTATCCGGTACTAAACGTAAATTAAACCGTGATTCGTCTATTTCAACTTGATCTCCAACAATGGACACCCTGTTGGGTTGAAAGATTAAAATTAAGCGAAAAATGAGTAGATAGATAGATTATTATTTTACTTAATTTTTTCGAGATCTAGCTAAAGTTCCAAGCTTTAGATATAATTATTGAAAAGACTTCATTCATTGCTGTTGGGGAAAGTCGAGAAAGCAAGCTTTGTGACCGAGTATCGTACTAGGTTCGGGCACAATTCCTGGTTCCTGGTAGAATCGATGTTTCTTCGGCTCTGTGTTCGGAATATGAGGTGCACTTGGCCTTGTGAGGACAATCGAGTAGCTAATTCAGTTGAGTATCGACCGGTGCCAATGAAGGCAAGGCGCCCGAGCAAAAACCAAATTTAGGATGGAGTACCAAAAACCAAATTTAGTAAAGGAGACTCTTAGCAAAGCTGTGATGGCGACAAAAATTACTGTCAAGAGCTTCAACACAGGATTTCAGCTTCACTACAAAAACTTCATGACTTAGATTTGGATTAGATATTGGTTAGGAAAAGGGGATTGATTAACTTGGGGAAGCTGGAGTCCCTGAAGTGTATCAAATCAGGTTCTTTTTTTCTCGCCAGATTTTTGGTTCTTTCGAGATTTCTTGGTACTCGAGAAACCCAGCCAAGTTGGTCCGGCGTTCCCCTACACGTCCCTGAAGTGTATCAAATCAGGTTCTTTTTTTCTCGCCAGATTTTTGGTTCTTTCGAGATTTCTTGGTACTCGAGAAACCCAGCCATGTTGGTGCGGAGTTCCCCTACAAAGTCTGGGTTCTATTGTTCTTGTCGGCTCTTTGTTCTGTTCTAAGACAAAATATAAAAGCTCAAGAAAATGAATATAAAAAAAGTAAAAACGTCGGGAACAGATGAAGATATGGAAAATGTATAAGCAGAATAAGACAATGAGAAGACGGTGTGAATTATTTGCGTTAACAATAAAGGGCAAAGAGCTGTAGAGAATATACAGAGATGAGAGAGAAGATACAGGAAACTCGGTCCCGGGAGTCCCAAGTATAACCCGTACACAAAAAGTCTACTTTCAGGCTTAGGTGTAGGGGCATACAGCCCTATAGGATGGTTTGAGCTTATACGACTTTACACTTAAGTATAACCTATGTAGGCACTTACGTAAAGCAAACAGTAGGTATTTCGTGCTGGGAACAATCTTGTGGTTCCCAGAAGAAATGTGAAGAGGCTCTCAGCTTCACCACAAAAAAACTCGTGATTTACTTTACTTCATAATACATAGAGGGAGCCTGTCCCTCAAAAGTATACCCAAGCTCATGCATATGGGAATGATTATTGTTGGAAATGATCCCATACATCTACTGTAGGCCGTTGTCCCTATAATTCTGGACCACCCTGTATACCCCAGTAATAAACGCATATAAACTGTCGGGAAAGAGACCTTTAAAAGGGTCGGGGGAGTGAGGAGCAGATAAGGGCAAAACAATAAGCATTTCATTTTCACACATATGTCCCGATTTTGAAAATTTGGACCGATTGCAATACTTTCATTACTAGTATAGCTCCGCTATACTGTAGTAATAGAAAGTAAAAAGGGTCGGGGGAGTGTGGAGCAGATAAGGGCAAAACAATAAGCATTTTATTTTCACACATACATATCCATGCTAAATTCAATTCCTCTCATCTTGTACGCGGCTTGGCGTAATATATTACGAAATATTTCGCCCCGAATCGAGAGCGCAATTCCGGGCACGTAATTTTTCCAAAGAGAAAAGAAAAACGAAGAAGAAATACTTATAAACACGCGTCATATTTCATTTTCGCTGAATTTATATCTCGAGATATTCCATTCCGCATAGGTATGTCTGTGGGACTGTAAAGGAGGTATCTGATACAGGGTGACAGTAAAGTTTAGTGACCTGTAGAGTAGGTCGGAAAAAAATCACCATTAGTAGAGCTAAATCCCCGGTGTGGACTACGACAACCCATTAACATGGGCATTTTAAAGCCCTAATCGCCTGTCAGGTGTGAGATATTGTCTCACGGTGTTGGAAGGATTGTGAGATTTAAAACCTTCTTGGACGCCCAGAAATAATATCCAGAAATAATGTCAGGAATTAATAGGGTGGTACATAAGTTTGTGCTCACCCTGTACGTACCATTGTACCTGCTATGTGGGTATGCATTGGGTAATGGGGTATGATGTCGGTGTGCTGAGGCTGGAGGAGCAATAAGCAATATGATAACATACATACAGACAAACACACGGAACACGTAAAATAGACACCAAATGATAAATTTATGAGACCTCAATGTGTCAAGAGCGAGAGAGAGGGATAGAGAGAGGGAGCCCTCCTTTTCTTCCTCTCGGTAAAAGTAGTAAACAAAGTTAAATCACCTTTATACGATATTATAGGGTCTATCCATATTTATTGAGTTTCTCTCCCTCCCTCTCTTTCCTAGGCATTTCGACCATTCCATTTTATCCAATCTCTTCCAATAATGTTGCTATATTTCTTCCTTTCTTTCTTCTCTCTTTAGAGGGGCTCCTTTTTTTTACCTTAGGGCTTTAGCCTATGTAGTAATGTGCTTGAATTCTCAATCAAAAGTTAATACTATTAATAGTCATTTGACTAGTGAAGTTGTAGTTCAATGAACATTGAACTTAGAAAAGGACTTCTACGCTTTTCTAGATCCAAAGGGACCCGAAAACTAATTGGCAAAAAGAGAAGGAGGAGGAAAAAATAATAAAACAGTTTCTATTTAATTAATTATTATTAGAAATACCTAGACGAAAAATTAAAAATGTTAAATTTTGTCAGGAGATTTTTCTCAAATTGACAAGGTATCCATCAAAAGCAAGTTGGAAAAATATTACATCATCAAGCGCAGCTATTTTATAGTCTTTCTCAGTCAAACTGGTAAAAAAAAACTCTATTGTGTCTTTCCTTAATTTAATTTAGTCTTGGACGTTTCCATCCGGAAATACTCGAAGGAACATAGAATTCAGAAGGCAGCTGACAGCAACTAACTAAGCCGATGGAATTATTGACGGAACCCTTTTGTAAATAGAACGGAAAATTTTACGGACTCAAATATACGAGTAGACTAAACTGTCGCAATGCAATTATAAAAAAAAGAAGCTGAAAGAATAAATTAAGAAAAAATTATCAAATTGAAAAATGCGACGAAGGAAAATTGAATCTCGAAAATTAAAACAGCAAAGTTTGCTTAAGATAAAAAAAAGAACTATCCATAGTTACATAACCAAATCTTAAAATCTATCTCTACTTGAAAATTCATCCAATTTAGCTATTTCTATGGCCTTTAGGAGATATGCATCTCTATATTTAGTCATCCGTTCTATTGCTATCGTCTATTGCAAAATGGTTCCCAAATATACTAAGAAAAAATTATCAAATTGAAAAATGCGACGAAGGAAAATTGAATCTCGAAAATTAAAACAGCAAAGTTTGCTTAAGATAAAAAAAGACCTATCCTTAGTTACATACCCAAATCTTAAAATCTATCTCTACTTGAAAATTCATCCAATTTAGCTATTTCTATGGCCTTTAGGAGATATGCATCTCTAATTAGTCATCCGTTCTATTGCTATCGTCTATTGCAAAATGGTTCCCAAATATACAATTATACATATACCCCAGTAATAAACGCATATAAACTGTCGGGAAAGAGACCTTTAAAAGGGTCGGGACTTCTAATAGGGACAACAGATATGAAGAGGTTGTTATATGTCGCATGAGGATCGGTCACACTCGAGCCACCCACAGCTTTCTCTTCAAAAGAACCCCACCGCCATCTTGCCGCTGTGGCGATCCTCTTACCGTCCTCCACATCCTGTCCTGTCATCTGCATGCCAACATCCGCGCCTCCCTACCTACCCCTCCGGCACTAACTGACAGTCCGGAGGGCGTTGACTCCCTATTAGATCAAGTATAGCTTCACATGAGTTCAACTTTAACTTTATTGTTCCCTCAACTAGACCAAACCTATGATTCTGCCACCCGGAAGTTCACAAGCAAGTCTTTTGTCAAGTATGGTTCTTTTGTCTAAAATACCCTTTATATTCCTTCCAACATGATCAAACCCTCTCTAGAAGTCTAGAAATGAGTGTTTCTCACTAAATGCTAATTACATTGACGGGGATAACATCAAGTTCCTTGTAAGACTTTTCCTCGCCCTTTCTACGTGCTTTCCACTGCTTTCCTGATACAGAGTACAGAGCTCTTCATTTAAGATTTATACAGAATACAAAGCTAGGGTAGCTTTCTTCATAAGGGATATACGAGATATTACACAAAGCTGGGGTACTTGATTTGAACGAGGCATGAGTGGAGTATTGAGAAGGTTTCAAATTGATAGGGCGGCTAAAAAGTCTTGTCGTCCAGGAAATCCATGTTGTGAAACTTCAAGGAGTTATACCTTAGTGATGATCCTAGGGCCTAGCCATATGTACATATATTGTATAACCTAACCACTACCTTAATCTCTCACCTATTAGAGATTTTCTCAATTGAAATCACTTTTGTGAGAGGAATATTCGGTTTCAATTTCCAAGAGAGTCAAAACTTTTTTAATACATACCTATTATGTATTAGGTAACCATTAAAAATCTCTAGCTGTTCTTCGACGTATTTGGCCCATAAATGCAAATAAAATTCAATCATTCTATGATTTCCAAATACGAGACCAGTATTGTCTCGGGTACTACATTTCGGACAAACACCATACAATTCATAAAATGAAGATTCTTTTCTCTTGACCACCGCAGTATACCTGGCTACTGTAAGTGCTGTATTGTCCACGTGTAGTCATGTGCATAAATACCGGTATAACTTACCAGTGGTATGTGCTATGTGTAAATCAGTGGCGTGTGTAGTCATGGGAGCTGGGGAACCGGCATTTCCTTTCCTCTTTTCAAATTAAATTGATCCTAAGGCCAGCCACTCACTATCAGGTAGACCTGACAATGCACAGGCTCTTTGATTTGTCAGAGGGTCATGTAAACACGCATTCTTGATGTCGACCAATCTGAGCCAGCAAGGTTTTGAATTTCCCGGAGAAGCTGTCCTGGGGAACGGTCACCTGCTTCTGTGTGCTCCAGGAGCTTTGACAGGCGTTCTTCATCTGATTGGCTGAACCTCTTGATCAGTGCAGCTTTGAGAGATGCATAGGTACGGGTCTCCGGCTTCCGGATGACGTCTGACACCTCTTCTAACACGTCAGCTTCCAGTCTAGCGGTGAGTTGGATGAAGCACTGCTCATCCGACATGATGTTGCATACACTGAACTGTGACTCAACGATCACAAAATATGTGACTGGATCCATTTTCAAAAATTTGGGGATAGCCAATGCCATGGGGTACTTGGGAGGGGTGGAGTCTGTTTCCCTCTTAATCGAGCCTGGAACATTTGAATCCGTCATGCTGGACCTAATCGCGGTTGCCGACGCGGTCGACTGTCCTTTCGACACTGGACAGGTTCAGGGTCACCACTTTGGCGGGGGGTGTGGTATGTGACAAATTAATCACGCCTACAGCCCGTTCTACAAATGGTGGGAAGATGATTAAAGTGTCTCCAGAAAGGTCTCGTCGAGGAGAAGTGCCTTTTCTTGGTTTCATCTTCTTAGCTCTAAAGGGAGACCCGCTAGGGAGGAAAAAGTGACTTTTAGGGGAAAAATTCAAAATTATCGCTCGAGTTGATTAATAATAAGGAAGTTTTGTGCTTAACATATAAAATTGTCGGAGTGTCCGAGCGGTTAGGAGCGTGGTCTCTGACAAGCTGCTGAGCGGGTGGGATGGGGGTTCGAATCCCACGGTGGCCATTTTTTTTGTACATAATTTTATCATTTAAAAATATTTTATGGATAGCCATAATTACTTTTTTCATGATTTTATAGTTAAAAATTACCTATTTCATAATTTTATAGTTAAAAATTATGAAAAAGGTCTAAAATGCAATTTTTAGGTAGGTAGGTATGTAGGATACCGTTCTAATGAAAAAGTTCAAACAGTCGTATGTTGCTTAAAGTTTGACCGCTTCATGACTTATATTTATTATCAACCTATTCAAGACTCTGAAATCTGAGTTGATACATAGGTACCTACCTAAATACTGAATATGCTTACTTTTGAAGCAACTACGTGGGTACCTATTTAAAAATTAGGTTCATTTATTTTTCTAAATGTTTATGAACTTAGATGGGTAAGTACTTACAGCAAAAAATAGTGATATCCCCCCCAAAAAACACTTCGTGTTAAAAAATTAACGTCAAGAGTTACCCTCCACAAAAAAGTACTGATATAAAAAAAGACGTCAATGTGGGACCTCCCTTCTACATTAGCTCTTCTAAAGAAAATAATAATTTTCCATCACTCCTACATCAATTTACCTTGCTGTTGAACCATTGATCCCGGATTACGAAACCTAGATCTTGACCGCAGTGTACATCAGTTTATCTTGCTGTTGAACCATTATTCCCGGATTACGAAACCTAGATCTTGACCGCAGTGTACATCAGTTTATCTTGCTGTTGAACCATTATTCCCGGATTACGAAACCTAGATCTTGACCGCAGTGTACATCAGTTTATCTTGCTGTTGAACCATTATTCCCGGATTACGAAACCTAGATCTTGACCGCAGTGTACATCAGTTTATCTTGCTGTTGAACCATTATTCCCGGATTACGAAACCTAGATCTTGACCGCAGTGTACATCAGTTTATCTTGCTGTTGAACCATTATTCCCGGATTACGAAACCTAGATCTTGACCGCAGTGTACATCAGTTTATCTTGCTGTTGAACCATTATTCCCGGATTACGAAACCTAGATCTTGACCGCAGTACACTAATGAAGATAACAATGTTAATTTTTTTGTAATTTTCATCAGTGCACTGCGGTCAAGATTTAGGTTTCGTAATCCGGGATCAATGGTTCAACAGCAAGGTAAATTGACACATTGGCATGCTACGACACAGACCACAAGCGTCCAATGTAGCAGTTGTTTCATCGCTACGAAATAAAAACGACGGTGAAACACTCATCTTTAAAAACTATGTAGGAGTGATGGAAAATTATTATTTTCTTTAGAAGAGCTAATGTAGAAGGGAGGTCCCACATTGACGTCTTTTTTTTATATCAGTACTTTTTTGTGGAGGGTAACTCTTGACGTTAATTTTCTAACACGAAGTGTTTTTTTGGGGGGATATCACTATTTTTTGCTGTAAGTACTTACCCATCTAAGTTCATAGACATTTAGAAAAATAAATGAACCTAATTAGTTTTTTCCCTTCTTTTTTTCCTATTCAGCTTGGTTGGTAGCGAGTCCGCCTTGTAAGTGGTAGGCCGCAGGTTCGATTCTCGCCCTAGGCAGATTTTATCGTAATAAATGACATGTTTAGGGGAGTCATGGGTAATTACTAAAATACAAAGTAAAAAAATTGGCTCTGTACAATAGTACATAAGCACTTACATATTATTATTCTATGACTGCCTACTAAGAAGATAATGATCCCCCACAAAAACACAAATGTGAAAAAAAGGCCAAGTTCCTATCCAAAAATGTCGGCCTATAAAAGTGGTGATATCAGAAAATTAAGGCCAAGTCTGCATTCCCAGTTTTTCGTGCCTTATGAATCTTAATTCCTTCAACCTTCTCTCAGTTTCAACTTGGCTATGTTTTCCCTACTCAGATAAATAAATAATTAAAAGTGAAATCCGAAGAGAAAACATAGCCAAGTTGAAACTGAGAGAAGGTTGAAGGAATTAAGATTCATAAGGCACGAAAAACTGGGAATGCAGACTTGGCCTTAATTTTCTGATATCACCACTTTTATAGGCCGACATTTTTGGATAGGAACTTGGCCTTTTTTTCACATTTGTGTTTTTGTGGGGGATCATTATCTTCTTAGTAGGCAGTCATAGAATAATAATATGTAAGTGCTTATGTACTATTGTACAGAGCCAATTTTTTTACTTTGTATTTTAGTAATAACCCATGACTCCCCTAAACATGTCATTTATTACGATAAAATCTGCCTAGGGCGAGAATCGACCTGCGGCCTACCACTTACAAGGCGGACTCGCTACCAACCAAGCTGAATAGGAAAAAAAGAAGGGAAAAAAACTAAAACAAAGAAGAAAGACAGGATAGGAGAAAGACAGCCTTTCCGGGAATTAGGTTAGATTAACTGGCCAATACAAAGTTGTTTTCCTTTGATATTATGCTGAGCACGTCACGTCAGATACTTTCTTCGTTTCGAAAAGTACATACAAAAGATGATTGTGTGTGTGATCGATTTCCTTTGATATTATGCTGAGCACGTCACGTCAGATACTTTCTTCGTTTCGAAAAGTACATACAAAAGATGATTGTGTGTGTGATCGCCAGCCTAGTTAGCTTAGTTGGTAGTGCGTCTGCCTTGTAAGTGCTAGGCCGCGGGTTCGATTCTCGCCCTAGGCAGATGTTATCGTAATAAATGACATATTTAGGGGAGTCATGGGTAATTACTAAAATACAAAGTAAAAAAATTGGCTCTGTACAATAGTACATAAGCACTTACATATTATTATTCTATGACTGCCTACTAAGAAGATAATGATCCCCCACAAAAACACAAATGTGAAAAAAAGGCCAAGTTCCTATCCAAAAATGTCGGCCTATAAAAGTGGTGATATCAGAAAATTAAGGCCAAGTCTGCATTCCCAGTTTTTCGTGCCTTATGAATCTTAATTCCTTCAACCTTCTCTCAGTTTCAACTTGGCTATGTTTTCTCTTCGGATTTCACTTTTAATTATTTATTTATCTGAGTAGGGAAAACATAGCCAAGTTGAAACTGAGAGAAGGTTGAAGGAATTAAGATTCATAAGGCACGAAAAACTGGGAATGCAGACTTGGCCTTAATTTTCTGATATCACCACTTTTATAGGCCGACATTTTTGGATAGGAACTTGGCCTTTTTTTTACATTTGTGTTTTTGTGGGGGATCTCACTCCTCTTTGTAAGCTTTTGAATTTTTTTTTTCCTGAGAGTTGTTGCTGTTTTTGGTGTTGGTGGTGTGGTAGTGTTGGTGTTGGTGTCTATTATTTTTGTCATGTCATGGTAGTAGATTTCAACACATATGTACTACCATACCCCATATCATTTTCGATAGGTACTTAACTAAGCCTTTAGTCAGTAAAAAAGCGGTCGAAATGTAAAAATACGGTAAAACACCGCTAACCGTTGTTCTGATGTTAATAAAAACTAATATCAGGGGGATTTTAGGTATGGTTTTGGGGGGGTCTACTCTCATAACTTTTTCGATATCTCTAACCGTTTAGTGAAAACCGTCAAAAAGCGGTTATTTCCGCCTGTGGGCGGAGCCCAGTGCAACTTTTGCCGATTTTCAGATTTTTCCCTTTACTTACTCATCAAAACCTACCATCCTGCCAAATTTCAAGTTTCTACGACATCGGGAAGTGCCTAATCATTTTGATGAGTGAGTGAGTGAGTGAGTAAAAAAATTGCGATTTTTGCGCCTCTATATCTCCGGAACTACTACGCAAAGGCGGTGTTTTCATTTCCCCCCCCCCCGGGACCGATTTTATTCTAAACAGATAGGGTTCGTTTTTGGAACGGCTGGCTTTCTCCTATCCTGCTTTCCTTCTCTCTTCGGTTTCGGGACGATAAGACTTCAGCAGTTACAAAAAAAAAAAAAAAAAAAAAAAAAAAAAAAAAAAAAAAAAAAAAAAAAAAAAAACAAAACTTGCCAAGTAAGTTAAGTGCAAGAAGTTGCGGATGTAGAAAAAATATTAAGGGAAAATGGTTCTCCGTGGACGGAGGTGACCTGGATTTTGGAAGGAGATACAGGTTAAGGTGAGAGAGGACAGGCAACTTGGACCAAAGTAAAGATCTCAGAACGATTGAGGGCCGAAATTTTTGGAAAGGAACTTGGCCTTATTTTTTACATTTATGTTTTTGGTGGGATAAGTTTCTTTCAATTTCCATCCCCTTCCCCTCTGAGAAATATTGAAATATTTCATTTGGATAGAATGGCACAGAGTGTTTTCCAAGGTTGTGGAATATTGTGTCCCGTCATATCGGCTATTCCTGTGCTCAACTTTTTTTTAACTTAGAAAATTGTAACTAGGTACTTAATAGACCAGAAATAAACATTATTTTCCATTCACCAAGTCTACGCTGATGAAAAGCATTGTTCTTTGGAACCTTGAGAACGGCTTAGGCTTGTTTACAATCATGGTCTGTTTTGAATTCTGAAAATGCACTTACAGTCCACCCCGTACGATCCCAAGTTTTATAAAACAGTACAGGGGAGATATTCAAGTTCGCAGAGGTTTCAATACTTTTTGAACTCCTTGTACCCAAAGGGTATAAATTAATGTAGGTACGCTTGCATGTTATGTACAACAATATTATTCAATGTTCATAGCAAAAAATACTTGGAAGAGAGAATATTTGTCGAAAGTAGCAAAGATGCTATAGCAAGTAGCAAACTTTGCAATGCTACTTCCCTAAAAACGATGTTCAAACATTCTTCTGTTCCCATTTTTTTAAAGTTTTTTTTTTCCTGAAAAGAAAGAAAAATGTAAGAAAAGCTAAAATATGATGCATGATTTTTTCAATTTTCAATATATTTTTTTTTCCGGGGTACGGGGGCAAAAACATCTAGATCCTTATCAAATTAGCTCTCTTTTTTCTCTCTCCTGGCAAAGAAGGAATTTGTTGATGCCAATAGCAGTGCCAGCAAGGGCGACACAATTCATTTTGGAGTCTGGCTGAATCTTGGACGATAGAATAGGATAGAGTAATTTACACATACCTATACTAAAAAATAGAATAGGTAATCCTGAAAGATGAAGACGGTATGAATTCATATTGTAAATCAGGAATTACATTTTTCTGTGAAGGTGGAAAGACTGGAAAGTGGAAAGTCTTTTCACCACTTTTATGAGCATCATAGCATTATTAAACACCTCCTTATGTTTTCCAAGCACAGACCCCAAAAAACTTTGATTTCGCTGGGAATTGAATCCGAGTGTAAGCTTGGCCCTAATCAACCAGGTCTTCTTTTATGTATTTGGTTTCGGGAAGATCAAGTAAGATCCTTATCAAATTAGCTCTCTTTTTTCTCTCTCCTGGCAAAGAAGGAATTTGTTGATGCCAATAGCAGTGCCAGCAAGGGCGACAAAATTCATTTTGGAGTCTGGCTGAATCTTGGACGATAGAATAGGATAGAGTAATTTACACATACCTATACTGAAAAATAGAATAGGTATAATCCTGAAAGATGAAGACGGTATGAATTCATATTGTAAATCAAGAATTACATATTTCTGTGAAGGTGAAAAGACTGGAAAGTCTTTTCACCACTTTTATGAGCATCATAGCATTATTAAGCACCTCCTTATGTTTTCCAAGCACAGACCCCAAAAAACTTCGATTTCGCTGGGAATTGAATCCGAGTGTAAGCTTGGCCCTAATCGACCAGGTCTTCTTTTATGTATTTGGTTTCGGGAAGATCAAGTATAGCTTCACATGAGTTCAACTTTAACTTTATTGTTCCCTCAACTAGACCAAACCTATGATTCTGCCACCCGGAAGTTCACAAGCAAGTCTTTTGTCAAGTATGGTTCTTTTGTCTAAAATACCCTTTATATTCCTTCCAACATGATCAAACCCTCTCTAGAAGTCTAGAAATGAGTGTTTCTCACTAAATGCTAATTACATTGACGGGGATAACATCAAGTTCCTTGTAAGACTTTTCCTCGCCCTTTCTACGTGCTTTCCACTGCTTTCCTGATACAGAGTACAGAGCTCTTCATTTAAGATTTATACAGAATACAAAGCTAGGGTAGCTTTCTTCATAAGGGATATACGAGATATTACACAAAGCTGGGGTACTTGATTTGAACGAGGCATGAGTGGAGTATTGAGAAGGTTTCAAATTGATAGGGCGGCTAAAAAGTCTTGTCGTCCAGGAAATCCATGTTGTGAAACTTCAAGGAGTTATACGTTAGTGATGATCCTAGGAACTCCTTCAATTCTAAACGTGGGTATTACGAAACCAACTACCGTACCGAGGACTTAGGACGAGATATTCTGTAATGAATTCCTAGAGCGAGGCAAACTTGACGCATTTCCATGCACGTGGATTGCCAGGGATAGGGATATCTTATGGCCATCTATTCTTCGAGCCAGGGCCAACTATTTTTTGTTTCGAAGTATTCCACGTAATCACATTGAGCAGATTTCAGGTTAACATTTGGACTCAAAAGGACCAGCAAAATTGATTTCTCAAACCCTCAAATTTCTCGAGGTCAAGATAGTTTCCTCGACCCGAGTGTAGCGCAAACTTTCGACCATCGTGTAGTGTAGCACGAATAGTGTGAAGAAATTCAAAAGACAACATTCATGAGAGAGAGAGAGAGAGAGAGATGGTGGATGTTCTTCATTGATTACAAAATGATACCCTCTGAAGATAATTTCAATGCACTCTAACACATTCAACATTCAGAACCTTGAAGTACAGGGGGGGGGACTCTTGAACTCGAGAGCTCAAATTAAATGCACCTCAACACACATTTAAGTTCATCTCATGTAACACTAATCACTTTGGAAATCTGCTGAGGCTAACGTAAGCTAAGGAGGTAATTATGTTTGTATTGCCCCCGGAGCCACAGAGTTTAAACTCCGTTTAAGCTTTAATCTTGGTAGGAATTAGCAATCTGATTGGCTAACAAGCTGGGCCCGTCCCTCCGGGAATTTTTTAGCCCGTAGTTTATTGGATCGTGGTTAAAGAAAATACCTACCTATGCACCTACCTAATTTGTTTAATATTCAGTTTATTATTATTGATTTGATTTTTGATTTTACTGGCATGTAATGATTTAAAATCAAGACTAGAGCCCGTTCTCCCTTTATTCCTTTTAAGTCACCCATCCATTTATTGGCCTTGCTCGGCGTAGCTTAACTTAGGTGACGCTAAAACCGGTCTTAAATTATCGACTGAATAAAACTTTCTCGCTTTGAGTTCATAGGTCGCCGCGACAAATTTCAAGATCAGAGCTAATTTGTGTGAGAAAATGTAAAAAAAATCTCCCCAAAACAATTTTTTTGGTTTTTTGGCTTTATGGTCTTCTGGACACCACCACTTTCGTGTTCCTGGTAAAAAGACCTTTATTTTGATATATAGTCGACCAGGTTTGGATAAGTACTTCTATGGGGACAGACAGACGACACCGAAGCGAATACAATAGGCCGTCCCATAAACCTTTTTTTATTACTATCGTAATAACAAAGGAAGGACGGGCTAAAAAGCTAAAAAAAAATTGAATTTTAAAAAAATTAACTCGGATTGTTTAATCCGAGAGTTAAACTTAAACCGAGTTTAAACTCACTTAGTTCGATTCCCGCCCGGGGCGGATTTTATCCCAATGGAATAATGTTCGTTCCCTGAACGGCTGGCTTTCTCCTATCCTGTCTTCCTTCTCTCTTCGATTTCGGGACGATAAGACCATAGCAGTTACCGTTCCCTCTGTGAAACCTCTAAAAAAAAAAAAAAAAAAAAAAAAAAAAAAACTCACTTAGTGGACGCCGACCTCAAGTGTGTACAAAACTGGGTTAATATGTATGCGGTGGTAACCCTGATCTGCTTCGGTGGCGCAGTGGTCAAGCCGCCGCGCTCGTCTGTTAATTAGGAGGGCTCGGGTTCAATCCCAGCCGAGGCATAAAATTTCAGACTCAATTATTTTAGAATTCGATCACGTAGGTCGGTAAATGAAACTCTACGGTTAAGTGGTCGAGAACGCCTCGCTCATAAAAAACTCGGGAAACAATCAAAATCAAAACGAGATTAACCTCACAACTATAGTCACCTGCTAGCAAGGTAATAAAAAATTGGACATGGGGCCAAACAAGAGGGAATACAAGGTTAAAAAAAATCAACAGGAACCAGAAGGAAGGAAAGTAAAGAGGGAAGGAAGGAAGGAAGAGAAGGAGAGGACAGTGAGGCGAGAGAAAAAAATCATGGTTAAAAAAAAAAAAAAAAGAAAAAAAAACATTGAATTAACAGTTGTGGAAAAAAAGGCAAAAAAATTTCATGCAAATTAAAGCAAACTCTACCTACAATAAACAATAAGGTACGATACTTTGCAGGAGGTATGGAGGGGGAGAAAAATGAGGAGAGGGGGTTGGAGGGGGAACTAAAGGGAGGAGAAAGGGAGGTAGAGAGAGAGGTAGGAGAAAGGGAAGAAGAGAAAGGGAGAGAGAGAGGTAGGAGAAAGGGAAGGAGAGAAAGGGAGAGAGAGGTAGGAGAGAAAGGGAGAGAGAGAGAGAGAGAGAGGTAGGAAGAGGGAGAAAAGATATAACGCACTTTATTAGAAAAAGGAGAACGTTGGAAATGGAAATTACTTTTTTTACTTCTCTCCCTCTCTCTCGTTTCCTCCATCATCCTCCCTATCTATCTCTCCCTCTATTTTTCCATTACCCTTCGTCCCTCTTTCTGTAGGCTTACGAAAATATGTGGAGGATTGAAGAGATGAAAGAAGGAGGAAGAGAAGGGAGGATGAGGTGGAAAATGAAAATAAGGAATAGGAGGAACAAGAGATCAAGAAGAAGAGAAGAAGGACTAGGAGGAGGAATATGAAGGAGGGGAAGTCACACAAAAGGAGAAGGGAAGGGAGAGGAGAAGAAGGAGAAGAGAAGGGAGAGGAAAAGAAGAGAAGGGAGAGGAGAAGAAGAGAAGGAAGAGGAGAAGAAAAAGAAGAAGAGGAGGAGAAGGGAAGGAGGAGAAGAAGAGAAGGAGGAGAAGAAAAAGAAGAAGAGGAGGAGAAGGGAAGGAGGAGAAGAAAAAGAAGAAGGAAAAGAGAATAAGGAGAAGAAGAGAAGGGAGAGGAGAAGAAGAGAAGAAGAAGGAGAAGAGAAGGGAGAGGAAAAGAAGGAGAAGAGAAGGGAGAGAGAGAGAGAGAGGTAGGAAGAGGGAGAAAAGATATAACGCACTTTATTAGAAAAAGGAGAACGTTGGAAATGGAAATTACTTTTTTTACTTCTCTCCCTCTCTCTCGTTTCCTCCATCATCCTCCCTATCTATCTCTCCCTCTATTTTTCCATTACCCTTCGTCCCTCTTTCTGTAGGCTTACGAAAATATGTGGAGGATTGAAGAGATGAAAGAAGGAGGAAGAGAAGGGAGGATGAGGTGGAAAATGAAAATAAGGAATAGGAGGAACAAGAGATCAAGAAGAAGAGAAGAAGGACTAGGAGGAGGAATATGAAGGAGGGGAAGTCACACAAAAGGAGAAGGGAAGGGAGAGGAGAAGAAGGAGAAGAGAAGGGAGAGGAAAAGAAGAGAAGGGAGAGGAGAAGAAGAGAAGGAAGAGGAGAAGAAAAAGAAGAAGAGGAGGAGAAGGGAAGGAGGAGAAGAAGAGAAGGAGGAGAAGAAAAAGAAGAAGAGGAGGAGAAGGGAAGGAGGAGAAGAAGAGAAGGAGGAGAAGAAAAAGAAGAAGAGGAGGAGAAGGGAAGGAGGAGAAGAAGAGAAGGAGGAGAAGAAAAAGAAGAAGAGGAGGAGAAGGGAAGGAGGAGAAGAAGAGAAGGAGGAGAAGAAAAAGAAGAAGAGGAGGAGAAGGGAAGGAGGAGAAGAAGAGAAGGAGGAGAAGAAAAAGAAGAAGAGGAGGAGAAGGGAAGGAGGAGAAGAAGAGAAGGAGGAGAAGAAAAAGAAGAAGAGGAGGAGAAGGGAAGGAGGAGAAGAAGAGAAGGAGGAGAAGAAAAAGAAGAAGAGGAGGAGAAGGGAAGGAGGAGAAGAAAAAGAAGAAGGAAAAGAGAATAAGGAGAAGAAGAGAAGGGAGAGGAGAAGAATACAAGGGGAAGAAAAAGGAGGACAAATAAGAAAAGGTTGAGGTGGGAAAGAAGGGGTGAAAGAGGAAAAGAGGAAGAGTTGGAGGAAGGGAAGGAGTAGAAGAGGGAGGAGCAGAATTATAAGAGGCCGTCTAAGCGTAATATTATGTGTTTTATGCACCAGTTTATTTGCACAATAACCTGCATAAATTACAATGCTTGCATGCATAAAGAATGCCATATTCACTCGGCTGTTAAAAATCAAATATACGACACATTCTTATGAATATTACTGCTCATATAACGTACGTAACATAATCTTAGCAATAAAATTATCGCTGGTGCACTTTAATAAAGTGTGCTCTTCAAAATAAAATCCAGTTTTAACAGGTACTTAATTAAAAATTATTTTGGGTATAGAAGTCGATTGCCTATAGATATGCTTACCTATACACTACCCACCGAAAGTTCTGTTCATGACATTTTTTGACCTCGCCGAGAATCGAACCCGGGTCTACCGCGTGCAAGGCGAGCGCAGTGACCACTACACCATGGGGGCTGACCGTAATAGGTTATTTTATTACTGTTATTATTAATCCATCAAACTTTGCAATAAGAAATTCCCCCCCCCATGAAATAGGTACATCGTGAAAAATACATGTACCTACTACCTACCTATAGCCTTTTACTGAGCATTTTCTAATAACTACTGTGCCCCCGTTCTTTTTCTTTCTCAGAATCAATTTCAGTAATTTGAAATTTATGCCCGCCCTCTTTTTTTATGCAATCTCAATTTTTATACAAATTTTGCTGATTCAATTTAAATTTCGAACGGGGAAAAATGTTCATTTTCATAAATTTCAAATTTCTCCCCTACCCCCCCTGTTGATTTTGCCTGCTGAATATGTGTAGCTTCCAATTTCTATTTAGGTACGTATAGGGTATCCCATTTACCAATTTTCCCCTTCATCATTTAAAAAAAAAAAAAAAAAAAAAAAATTGTTTAGGTATTATTTTTTGATACCCCTTTTCCGAGTAGTTATTTTCTATATTAAACAACAAAAATTGGAATTATGTGTAAAGCATTGAAATTAAATTGGACAACCGTGTTATTTCTTATTTCGCTCAACGAAAATAATTATTTACCCCCAATGTATTTTTCCTTGTGACGTGTAGTGAGACCAAATAACCCGATCTAAACGTCTTGTCTCCTCGACTAATAGAATACATTCCTCTTTAATAACAGATATAATAATATTAAATAATAGTACTACAGGCAAGAGCTACCACCTATAATATAATGGGAACTGGGAGTAGGTAGTAAAAAACAGATCTCTTTTTAATGAAAGTTTTTTCCAGCTTTCAAACGCTCTGGAAAACACTATTGTTGAAAAAGGAAAACTGAGAGCTAACTAAGCTGGATTTAATTACATTTTATATTGTACACTCGAGTTTAATTCAGATAGGACCGGAGACCCCAAGAATGGACCCTTGGGCTCAATACAGGTTCGACTTTTTTTTTTTCAACTTGTTAATTTCGAAAGAAGTGGCGAGCGGTTTGAACACCACTGGAAAAAAAAAAAATAAATATAACTAAATACCTACATATCTCTATTAAAAAAAAAAAAAATCTCTAGCTGTTCTTCGACATATTTGGCCCATAAATACAAATAAAATTCAATCATTCTATGATTTCCAAATACGAGACCAGTATTATCTCGGGTCCTACATTTCGGACACCCACCATACAATTCATAAAATGAAGATTCTTTTCTCTTGACCACCGCAGTATACCTGGCTACTGTAAGTGCTGTATTGTCCACGTGAAGTCATGTGCATAAATACCGGTATAACTTACCAGTGGTATGTGCTATGTGTAAATCAGTGGTGTGTGTACTCATGGGAGCTGGGGAAGCGGCACTGCCTTTCCTCTTTCCATTTAAATTGATCCTAAGGCCAGCCACACACTATCAGGTAGACCTTACAGGTACATCTGATCATGTACGCCTGTCAGGTCTACCTGATAGTGTGTGTGCTCATCAAGTATACCTGACAGGCGGACCTGATAGGGTGTACCTGTCAGGTCTACCTGATAGTGAGTGGCTGGCCTAAGGATAGGGCAAATCAGATTCCTTGACAAAAGAAGTGTGCCTGAAGGCTTATGATGTGGTCCACACGGGTTTTTTTCTCTCCGATTTTTTCTTCTTCCCCTCCTTTCTTACCCCTTACCAACAGTAATGATTCGATCTGATCAGCAGATCGGCACTGACTTTATCAGCAGATCGGTATACCGTATATGGGTTTACACATTGCTTCCCCTTTTGATAACCTCACGACCCGCCACTGATTGTTGCTACCTATATTAGATTACAAAGCTCCACAGTACAGAAGAATAGCGAATAACCGAGAATATGCGGAGTTGTAAGGCATTATACACTAGTCTATATTAGCATTATGCTGCGAATGTAGGACTTACAACAGACATAATGTACGGATTGTAAGCATGTAATTGCATTATTACATAGGACTAAACTAATGGAAATATAAAGAATAAGATTCAGATATGCGCGAAAAAAAAAAAAAGCGAAAGAACTGCCCTGGATAGCGATGGGAAGGAAGAAAGAGAGGAAGAAGAAGTACAGAGAAAAGGGAACGGGATCATAAAAGTATTACATTGGAAAAACGGTAAACCAACGAGTGTGGTATACCTACTGGTATGGTCTACCTAAGGATAAATTGAAATTGAAAACAGGTTGCAATCATTACACCTGCAAGGTACACCAAAGAAGACGCACTGACGCAGGATACAATAAAAGATATGGGAGAAAGAATAACCAGAGGAAAAACTAAGTTTCACATTATTACCTCCCTTTCCTGTTGTCCCTCCCCAAACTGGAAGTCCAAATCAATTAGGAAGAAGAATAACATTGCCTGGAAAGGATATAAATTTAATTTATTGATTGCCCGCCAGGGTGTTCAATACTCCCCTCTCCTGGTTTTCCGAAAGGGTAACATCCACCCCTTCCCTTCATTTGGGACCCATAACCTAAGTGAACACGAAAACTCTTTTGTTTCTATTGTTTTTTTCTCCCTCGGAAAATTCAATAACATAGTTTAGTATGTTTATGTAAGTCGAGATAAGTTTTATCATCCTTTTCGCTCCCCTGGAAATCTTGACATGATGGTTTTCGAAGAAATAAACTCAGAGGAGCTTTATTTTGATATTGTTAAAAAAATTCAGAGAACTAATTCAAATACTCGTACATGGGTGCATCTAACTAAAAACTCAGGAGGACCTGAAGCCCCTCTAGAAATGAAGCTGCTCTAATGATTTTTAAAAATTCTATTATTTGCAGTGAAGCAGAGAGTCCTAACATTCTTTGTGGGTATCACAGTAACGATCGTAACTGACTGAAGCCATATAAAGTGGGCAAGATCAAAAGATTTTTGCGGAATAAAAAAGTTGATAGTGTGAACTTTTTCAGGTGAGGATGATCGACTTTAGGGTCTACGATACAATAGTATTGGCACAGAACCGAAATTATGTCAAAAGTACCTTCTCTTTTGTGTTACAGAGCCAAGAACGTCAGGGAGTGAAAGTTCCATCCCACTGTGAGTATATTTTGTATCTTTTCTCCTCCAAAGAGATAGACTACTTTAGTACTAGATATTGGAAACAATAAATCAAGATATAAAAAAGGAAGCTTTTGAACACTTCCTCTTGTCTCCCTCCCCTTCTCTCCCTTCCTCTCATTTATTTTGTGCTCAACTGAATTTTGCCTTTACCATGTACGAGAGAATATTGTACAACGAAAAAAAAATAACCTTCCAACATGTGCCTCCCCTGAGGGGACAGGGAAAAAATATTTTCCCTTTTGTTCTATTATGTGAAAGTTCCGCGGCTATTCTCTTTGAAAGGTGTGTGTGTTGGAGGGAAAGGGGGGGTTGGGGGGGGAGAAAGAAGGGAGATGAGGGTTGAAAAGGGATGGAAAGGGAGGGAGAAAGAGTGATTTTTTTCTCGATAATGACGTGGGAATAGTTGACCAACCTGACTCCTGATAGACGGAGGGAAGGGGGCGTGGCAGGGATTTTTTTTCGTTCTAAATTCATTGTGGCGGTAAATTAAAAACAAATAAAAAAATGGTGATTTTTAAATTGGGTGGGGGGAGGGAGGTAGGGGAAAAAGAGGTATTCGTTTATAGTTTATATTTTTACCCATCAACAATTAATGGGCGATCTGCCCTTTACTATTCCACTGAATTCTAAATAAAATGGTGCTCTTTTTGAAATTGCAATTATTGGGACACTTGAAAACGCCCCAACAAGCACGCATCAGCTCGTGAAATTTGTGGTTTAAAATGGAATTTTTTATGAATTTTGTGGTTTTGTGGGTTTTAACGAAACCACGTTGCGTCAAGATAGAAATTGTATGATCATCACTGAAAAAGTAATAAAATTGTATTGTTCTGGTAAATTGAAAAACGAAAACCACTTTTTCGCCATTTTTTGATATCCCATAGAACTAACTAATGGACATTTTATATTCTATAGAATTTCTGCCAACACACCCAGGTTAAACAGTTAGGTAATAAATAATAGGTAGAAAATAGTTAGTACCTAACATGGACAGGTAATGACAATGGTTTTTTTTTTTTTTTTTTTTCAAAGTAGGTACCTACCAGGTATCAACCACCAACCCAAGGTACGAACCTAGATTAAATAAAACGAGGGGCGTGATTTTTGGTGGAGATTTTTATTGTTCTCTCCCCCTGGTCATTTCCAATTTTCTACCCATTTGTTGGACTAAGAAAGTAAAAATGCCTTTGTATAATAATTTATGACGATCAAAAGTGTCCGCGGGCCGGACCTCGAGAAATGTACGGTTCGGCCGCCGAGAAGGGAGAGGAGAAGAATACAAGGGGAAGAAAAAGAAGGACAAAGAAGAAAAGGTTAAGGTGGGAAAGAAGGGGTGAAAGAGGAAAAGAGGAAGAGTTGGAGGAAGGGAAGGAGTAGAAGAGGGAGGAGCAGAATTATAAGAGGTCGTCTAAGCGTAATATTATGTGTTTTATGCACCAGTTTATTTGCAAGAGAAGGGAGAGGATAAGAATACAAGGGGAAGAAAAAGAAGGACAAAGAAGAAAAGGTTAAGGTGGGAAAGAAGGGGTGAAAGAGGAAGAGTTGGAGGAAGGGAAGGAGTAGAAGAGGGAGGAGCAGAATTATAAGAGGCCGTCTAAGCGTAATATTATGTGTTTTATGCACCAGTTTATTTGCACAATAACCTGCATAAATTACAATACTTGCATGCATAAAGAATGCCATATTCACTCGGCTGTTAAAAATCAAATATACGACACATTCTAATGAATATTACTGCTCATATAGCGTACGTAACATACTCTTAGCAATAAAATTATCGCTGGTGCACTTTAATAAATTGTGCTCTTCAAAATAAAATCCAGTTTTAACAGGTACTTAATTAACAATTATTTTGGGTATAGAACTCGATTGCCGGAGCAGAATTATAAGAGGCCGTCTAAGCGTAATATTATGTGTTTTATGCACCAGTTTATTTGCACAATAACCTGCATAAATTACAATGCTTGCATGCATAAAGAATGCCATATTCACTCGGCTGTTAAAAATCAAATATACGACACATTCTTATGAATATTACTGCTCATATAACGTACGTAACATAATCTTAGCAATAAAATTATCGCTGGTGCACTTTAATAAAGTGTGCTCTTCAAAATAAAATCCAGTTTTAACAGGTACTTAATTAAAAATTATTTTGGGTATAGAAGTCGATTGCCTATAGATATGCTTACCTATACACTACCCACCGAAAGTTCTGTTCATGACATTTTTTGACCTCGCCGAGAATCGAACCCGGGTCTACCGCGTGCAAGGCGAGCGCAGTGACCACTACACCATGGGGGCTGACCGTAATAGGTTATTTTATTACTGTTATTATTAATCCATCAAACTTTGCAATAAGAAATTCCCCCCCCCATGAAATAGGTACATCGTGAAAAATACATGTACCTACTACCTACCTATAGCCTTTTACTGAGCATTTTCTAATAACTACTGTGCCCCCGTTCTTTTTCTTTCTCAGAATCAATTTCAGTAATTTGAAATTTATGCCCGCCCTCTTTTTTTATGCAATCTCAATTTTTATACAAATTTTGCTGATTCAATTTAAATTTCGAACGGGGAAAAATGTTCATTTTCATAAATTTCAAATTTCTCCCCTACCCCCCCTGTTGATTTTGCCTGCTGAATATGTGTAGCTTCCAATTTCTATTTAGGTACCCCCCCCCCCCCCCTCCTCCTTTCAAAGCATAGCAACCCTTCTTCGTAAATCTTTATCTCTACAAGAAAAAGAGGAATAAATTTATGTATCAATATTTTTCGAGGTGTAAGATTAGGCTGTTATTATTTTCTTGTTAAACAAACGTGCCCGTATGATTTACGAGGAGTTCTATACCTATTTTACTTTTATCTCCCCCATTCCTTTTCTCTTCTGTTCTATTCTGTTTAGCTGGAGGTAGCTGCAAAAAAAGTAATAAATTCCGCAAGATTTAAGGAAAAGTACAAGTACAAACCGTGATTTTACAGATCGTGGCCAACCATTCCTTTTCTCTTCTGTTCTATTCTGTTTAGCTGGAGGTAGCTGCAAAAAAAGTAATAAATTCCGCAAGATTTAAGGAAAAGTACCTAGGTAATACTCGTGTACAGTGTACAGTACAGTGTACAGTACAATACTCGTGTACAGTAAGTACAAACCGTGATTTTACAGATCGAGGCCATATTCGCTCAAACTTGACAGACAGATTCGTTAAATTATGCAGACCAAAAGTGTCCTCGGGGCCGGTTAGGTTAGGCCGGGGCCAAAAAACCAAAAAACCTGGTTTTTGGGGGATTTTTTTCACATTTTCTCACACAAATGAGCTCTGAACTTGAAATTTGTCCCGACGACCTATGAACTCAAAGCGAGAAAGTTTTAGATAACACTTCAGTCGATCATTTAAGACCGGTTTCAGCGTCATCTATGTTAAGCTACGCCGAGCAAGGCCAATAAATGGATGGGTGACATTATATTGGTAGTTACATATTAGGAAGCATTAAAAGGAAGAACGGGCTCTAGTCTTGATTTTAAATCATTACATGAAAGAAAAATAAAAAATCAAATCTATAATAATAATTTGTTTATTATTCAGATTATTATATCTGAATAATAAACAAATTAGGTAGGTACAGACAGATTCGTTAAATTATGCAGACCAAAAGTGTCCTCGGGGCCGGTTAGGTTAGGCCGGGGCCAAAAAACCAAAAAACCTGGTTATAATAATAATAATAATAATAATAATAAACAAATTAGGTAGGTACCTACAAACCTACATAGGTATTTCTTTAACCACGATCGAATAAACTACGGGCTAAAAAATTCCCGGAGGGACGGACCCAGCTTGTTTTGAGTTGGGACCCAAATCATTCTCGGACTCATCTGGTGTTCCTCCGTTTTGTTGTAAGGTATTCGAATTTGTTTTTATTGTGTTTTGGTATATTAAGTTCTTTTATCCAAAGAAAACATTCAGACTGTATCTTGTATGTTTTACTCTAATATTGAGCATATACTTTATTTCTTTATTATGAGATCCTAAAGCCTTTAGTATTGGAAATATTTTCCCAATATCTTCTCAGAGCCCCGTCTTGTTTTTCATTAAATATTTCCAGCTTGCCTCGGGCTTGTTTGTTATTTTTTTCTTTATTACATTCGGATTTTTCACCCTGAAGATTTTGTCTTCTGAAATTTCGGGATACCTGCGCAATGGAACGACGAAAGATGTTTACATAAACTACATGTCTCCAGTGTCTACCTACTTGTTGTTTCAATAAAATGATAATTGAAAAGAAATCTTAAATAAAATCAGATGTTTTTTCATTTTATTTATTTACGGGACCTTTTTACGATGACAATAGATTTATTACAGCATGTTGGTTTTCACAAGTAATCCGTACTGGGTAGGCACAAGAAACTTCAAGGTTTTTCACATCACCATCATGTGCCATAAGGGTGTATGAAAAACACATCAGTGTTCAGCTGTTCAGTGTACATAGAAATAAAAGAAAATGAAAAATTCATGAGGATTTTGAGCTCAGCATCAATTATACAGGGTTGTGTTTTCGGAATTTTTGTACTGATTTTCAAACAAATCAAAGACTTGGACTTACACCCTTGAAATACGAAGATTCGTAAAATCACAGCCTGTGAAACTAAAACGGGTGTAACCGCGCGGGTCCAATATTATTTAATTTTTTTAATTATCCATTGCTTATTTTATCCTTCTTCTTCTTCTTCCTCTAATCCTTCTTCTGCCTTATCTCCCTGGAACTCCAGCAAGAACTCTCTCCAATTCCACGTTTTCTTTGGCATTTCACAAACCCTGTAACCACAAACCGTGTGCGGAGAGGGCTTTCCAAGGTCCCAGACAATCTGATTCGAGGTCCATCATTTCATCAACCTCCATACATCATCATCTAACATCACTCAGCTTATCAAAATTGCGAAAATATGTTTTCAAAAAGAACATTTTCATCATCTTTCTTCTTTATTCCGCCGTCAGTTGTGGAATAATTTAGCTGGGAAATTATGCTGCCCACCCCACACACACACACACACCACCACCCACCACACACACCCATCACACCCACCCACCACACACATCCA
>NW_007378000.1:83507-85019 GCF_000475195.1 Diaphorina citri | reverse complement strand
CCCCCCCCCCCCCCCTCCTCCTTTCAAAGCATAGCAACCCTTCTTCGTAAATCTTTATCTCTACAAGAAAAAGAGGAATAAATTTATGTATCAATATTTTTCGAGGTGTAAGATTAGGCTGTTATTATTTTCTTGTTAAACAAACGTGCCCGTATGATTTACGAGGAGTTCTATACCTATTTTACTTTTATCTCCCCCATTCCTTTTCTCTTCTGTTCTATTCTGTTTAGCTGGAGGTAGCTGCAAAAAAAGTAATAAATTCCGCAAGATTTAAGGAAAAGTACAAGTACAAACCGTGATTTTACAGATCGTGGCCAAATTCGCTCAAACTTGACAGACAGATTCGTTAAATTATGCAGACCAAAAGTGTCCTCGGGGCCGGTTAGGTTAGGCCGGGGCCAAAAAACCAAAAAACCTGGTTATAATAATAATAATAATAATAATAATAAACAAATTAGGTAGGTACCTACAAACCTACATAGGTATTTCTTTAACCACGATCGAATAAACTACGGGCTAAAAAATTCCCGGAGGGACGGACCCAGCTTGTTTTGAGTTGGGACCCAAATCATTCTCGGACTCATCTGGTGTTCCTCCGTTTTGTTGTAAGGTATTCGAATTTGTTTTTATTGTGTTTTGGTATATTAAGTTCTTTTATCCAAAGAAAACATTCAGACTGTATCTTGTATGTTTTACTCTAATATTGAGCATATACTTTATTTCTTTATTATGAGATCCTAAAGCCTTTAGTATTGGAAATATTTTCCCAATATCTTCTCAGAGCCCCGTCTTGTTTTTCATTAAATATTTCCAGCTTGCCTCGGGCTTGTTTGTTATTTTTTTCTTTATTACGTTCGGATTTTTCACCCTGAAGATTTTGTCTTCTGAAATTTCGGGATACCTACGCAATGGAACGACGAAAGAGATTCACATAAACTGCATGTCTCCAGTGTCTACCTACTTGTTGTTTCAATAAAATGATAATAAATTGAAATATTATTATTATTATTATTATTATTATCCATTGCTTATTTTATCCTTCTTCTTCTTCTTCTTCTTCTTCTTCTTCTTCTTCTTCTTCTTCTTCTTCCTCTAATCCTTCTTCTGCCTTATCTCCCTGGAACTCCAGCAAGAACTCTCTCTAATTCCACGTTTTCTTTGGCATTTCACAAACCCTGTAACCACCAAGCGTGTGTGGAGAGGGCTTTCCAAGGTCCCAGACAATCTGATTCGAGGTCCATCATTTCATCAACCTCCATACATCATCATCTAACATCACTCAGCTTATCAAAATTGCGAAAATATGTTTTCAAAAAGAACATTTTCATCATCTTTCTTCTTTATTCCGCCGTCAGTTGTGGAATAATTTAGCTGGGAAATTATGCTGCCCCAGGCACACACACACACACACCACCACCCACCACACACACCCATCACACCCACCCACCACACACATCCACCCACCACAAACACCACACACACCCAACACACCCACCCCACACACACACCCAC
>NW_007378000.1:0-82812 GCF_000475195.1 Diaphorina citri | reverse complement strand
AAAAAAAAAAAAAAAAAAAAAAAAAAAAAAAAAACACGACATTCACCCAGTAGACCGTATGTCATATCCTTTTCATCTCGACAAAGGGGAGGGAGGGGAGAGGAATTCCTGAGGTTGAGGAGGAAGCAAAAAGGGAAAGCGTGGTGTGAATTATGCGAGAAAGAAGAGAAGGGAGGAGAAGGAATTTGTGTGAATTATGAAGAGAGGGGAGAGGAGAGAAGAAAGGAGAGAGGAAAGAGGAGAGGGAAAAAAGAGAAGAGGAGGTCCTTTTGATTTTCCAGTCCGGATATTAGGTTTCTGACAGCTTTTTTTTCCCCCAACACTTTGAATGGAATTTTTTTGTTCGGTTGGTGTGTGGTGTTGGATATACATGCACATTATTGCCAAGGTCCACTATATTATTCAGCTGGTGTGACACAAAGGAAACAAGTCGACAGGGAAAACGGAACAAACAGAGAGAGAGAGAGAGGACAGGACAGGAGAGGGAGAGGGAGAGAGAGAGGGAGAGGACAGGAGAGGGAGAGAGAGAGAGAGAGAGGACAGGAGAGGGAGAGAGGGAGCTTAATTACAAAAGACGGTATGTATGTAAATTGTAATACTTCTTTTACCGTGGTTGAACGGTAGAAGGTTCGTTTGACGCACGAATAGCTAAGCCTAGTTGAGGTAGGTCACGGGTTCGATTCTCTCGTCCGTGGCAGATTTTATTCTGAATGTTCGTTCTCGGAACGGCTGCCTTTCTCTCCTATCCTACCTTCCTTCTCTCGAGACGATAAGACCTTAGCAGTGACAGTTCCCTCTATCAAACCAGTTTGAAAAGAAAGAAAAAAGTTGCACATGGAATTCACACACTACTCACATCACACACAGACTTGCGGCAAATTAGCTGAGTGTGGTGGTTAACAAACAAACAAACAAGGTTTGTAACACAGGATTTTTTTTTTTATCTACCTACCTAAATAAAAAACACGAATCCCAATAATACCAATATCAATATGTAGAATCCCCACGGGGGATTTTCCCAGCAAATAATACGGGAGTTAGCATGATAAATATGTGTGTGACCCCGCTTGTAATATTATATTGGACACCAGTCGTGGATGTGACAAGTGGACATGAGGAATTTTAATTGTGTTAAGCATGAATCTTCTTCCTAGCCTTTTCTTACTTATATAGGGTTCTTGTCGGCGTTTCTTGTCAGACCTTTCCAAACAGCCCTATTGAGTACCTTAGGCATGAATGCTTGTCACAAATGGCGTTCCCTAATTATTAGACTACCTACAATTGGACACCAGTCGTGGATGTGACAAGTGGACATGAAGAATTTTAATTGTGTTAAGCATGAATCTTCTTCCTAGCCTTTTCTTACTTGAATAGGGTCGGCGTTTCTTGTCAGTCCTTTCGAGGCAGCCCTATTGTGTACCTCATCCATGAATGCTTGTCACAAATGTCTTTCCCCGATTACCTACTAGACTACGCGAATTGTCACAAATTAATGTCTTTCTCCGATTATTATACGCCAAATTTTATGCCTTAACTTGGACTCGAACTATTACTTTTCAAATCCAAAGTCCACCGTGCTAACCGCACTACATCACTGAGGTTGGAGATGGAAAAACTTTCCCTGACATGAGGAACCTCCGTGGCCGAGTCGTTATCACACTGGGGTCAGTGGGCTTGAATGCCGGAGGTCCCGTGTTCGAATCCCGGCAGTGTCAAAGTTTTTTTCTGCTCTGTGCTTGCAATTCGGCGTTTGTTCGGCCTCGTGAGGATCATCAACCTTCGTGACCGAATGGTTATTACACTGGACTAGCATACCGGTGGTCCCGAGTTCTATAGCCGGCAAAGTCAATTATTTTTCGGCTTTGTTCTTGGAACGTCCTTGGATCCGATTCTGATATAACATGTGTGTATGTTAAATATATCCTATCAGAATATGAACATCAAATAAATAGTCGCGCGACACGTTTCCACTATGCGATTTTTGCCGCGCGACCCTGTCGCGCGGCAAAAGTCGCGTTGGTGGAAATCCACCTTTAGAGACATAGCTAGCCAAAGACCCTTCGGTAACTCTCTACTAAAATTTAATAGAATAGGTGGTATAAATCAAAACACTTATGTCAAATTACCGGACCAATTGAGTTCTTAATTTTGAACTTTGAATCCTGATTAAATGTACGGGTATCACTAAAATCGTCAGTACTAAAAAACGATCAGTGCTTCTGCGAAATCAAACATTAACTTTTCCCGAGAAATAGGACTTGGAGATTTTTCCAGACCATGGGAAGTGAACACCGCAGAAGAAACTTGAACTTTCGGGCCAAGACGAAAAAGTTTTTCCAAAGATAATCTTGGTTTTCCTGAGCTCATGTTAAAGTTTAATTGTTGTATGCCCTGTGGGGTTAAATAGAGAGGGAGAAAGGGGAAGGATGAGAGGTTAAAGACGGAAGAAGGAAAAAATGAAACGTATTTTGTATAATAGAAAATGTCTTTTGGTAAGACGTAAATGAAATGGCGCTGGAGCCCCAGGGAAAATGATAGGAATCAATTCTGGTGTTTTAGGAAGAAAGAGAAATCAGACATCTCCACCAAAATTATTTAAATGTTGCACATTGTATAACTAAATAAATACACGGCACTCATAGAGGGTTAAATATACCTAAGGGGATTTCAATGTTACGTTTTTCCTTGCGAAGTTTACGAGATTTCTAGATTATACGGAGAGGAAAATAGATAGCGAGAGAGAAAGAGAGAGGCCAGAGGGACAGAAAAAGCGAGGAAGAGAGAGGCTAGAGAGAGAGATAAAGCGAAAAAGAGCGCGGCTAGAGGGCGAGAGAAAGTGAGAGGCTAGAGACAGAAGAGAAAGGAGATAGAAGGGAAAGAGAAGTAAAGCATGGTAAAAAGGAGGTACTTAGGAAAACGAAGGAAAGAAAGAGAGAACGCAGTCACATGAGGAAATTGAAATTGGCAAAGTGAAAGAAGAAAGAAAGGGAAGAGAGAGAGGTGAGATAAGAATAGGGAGAGAGAGAGAGGAGAGAAAAGGGAAGGAAGAAGGAAAGACAGAGTGAGAAAGGGGGAATACGAGGTTTTAACCATCGCATCAAATAGGGAGATATGGAGAAGAAGGTAAACATAGAGATGGAAAGACAGAGAAAGGGAAACGAGGAAAGAAGGGAGAGAGAGAGCTAGAGACAGAAGAGAAAGGAGATAGAAGGGAAAGAGAAGTAAAGCATGGTAAAAAGGAGGTACTTAGGAAAACGAAGGAAAGAAAGATAGAACACAAAGAGTCACATGAGGAAATTGAAATTGGCAAAGTGAAAGAGGAAAGAAAGGGGAGAGAGAGGTGAGATAAGAATAGGGAGAGTTGCAAGTGAAAACAGGTGACGTCGCGCGACACTGTCGCGCGATTTTGTCGCACGACAGAGGTCGCGTTGGTGGAAATCCACCTTAATGCGCAACATGCAATGGTCCCCCAGAGTGTACAATTGTACATTATGGTCGATTGACACCACCTGAAACACCATAGATTTCACTTTTTTTTTTTCATACGAAAAATCCTTTGTTTTTAACTACTTCATAATTCGGGTCTATGAAAAATTTTAGCTTGACATTGATCGACTTCAGTCGACTAGTGTAAACGCAGCTTACAATCCGCATTTCCAACACAGGTTTTTACTTCATGAATCCAGGGTAGATAATGGGAACAAAATCTCCCACAGGAAGAAGTTAAGGATTTTCACTGACCATGTTTTAAGTCCATTACGTTGTGTGTTGATAACAACATGGGAAGGAAAATAAAATTAGAGCAAAAAGCCTGGAGAAAAAGTCGAAAAAGCTGTTCCGATGCGATGGTTAAAACCTCGTATTCCCCCTTTCTCACTCCGTCTTTCCTTCTTCCTTCCCTTTTCTCTCTCCTCTCTCTCTCCCTTCTTTCCTCGTTTCCCTTTCTCTGTCTTTCCATCTCTATGTTTACCTTCTTCTCCATATCTCCCTATTCTTATCTCACCTCTCTCTCCCCTTTCTTTCCTCTTTCACTTTGCCAATTTCAATTTCCTCATGTGACTCTTCTGCCCCAGGACGAGACGATGTAAAATTCATGTTTCTCACTGAGAGATCCGTTGAGAGTTGATGATTTTTCTTTTTTATTCTCTCTTACAAATAAAGAATGTATAAACCTACGAGTAATTCAGTTAATTGCAAACTCGCTCAGAAAAAGGCCAGAAAAAGGGCTCCTGCGCAGCATGCCATAACCCGATGGGGCTCAAACTAACCAGCAAAATTCCTCAATGTACCTATTTCTTTTGGAGGTCTGATGGCTCTGTTCCCTCAGAATATTTCGCAGTATTTCGCTACGCTCGAGTTTTTTCTCGAAACTCCCGGAAACTTTTTGGTCCCTAAAAAGAGCCATCCAATTCTTCTCTCCATGCTCCTTATTTATCCATCACTTTTCCTTTCTATCCCCTCCTCTCTTAACCTTATCATTTCCCAATTCTCTTCCTTTCTTCAAGCCGGAAGTTCCAAGACACATCCATGCTTTACAAATACAGACACCTCATCCATCGTGTTTTTTTTTTTTTTTTTTTTTTTTTTTTTGACAGAATGTGTTGCTTATGGCCTACTAAAGCCCTATAAAGACATTCAGCAGAATGCTCTGCTCACAATTTTGATCAGACCTTTTTTTCCCAACTTATTCTTTCTCCGTTTTTTAGTACCTACCATCTTTTTGATGTAAGCACCGAACTACCTATCAATTTCTCGGAAAGTTCGATGCTCGCAACAAAGTATCCAGAACTCAGAATTACCTTCAGGGTTTCGTAGAAGGGAGGAGCAGAAAGAGTCTGATTTCCTTGTTTTTACGTACGTAAAGGGTTTCTCAGATTCCAAGTCTTTAGACATATTCTACTTTCAAGTTAAACACCTACGGAAAACAAACAGATAAAATGAATGTTTTTCTTTAGGGATGATAAATGATAATAAAATAACAAGGTTATTTCATTCTTTTCCAAGCTAGACGTCAGAGACAAATTTCCAGGAAGGTCTTTTAAAAGGGATCAAAGAACACACCCCCACGATAAAATAACATGCAAAGCGGAATAAGTACGCTTCAAACAAAATCCGAGAACGCCAATTTAAAACGGAACTTCATTTCCTCTGATGAGATTTCAAGAGCCGAGAAATCTATAAAAAGCCACACAACAACGTATTTCCTTCCCAATTAACTTAACAATCCCTCACCATAACAACCCCCTCACACCAAGCAACTTAATAAACCCAAACCTCCCTCTTCTAGCTGATACACAATTGAAGGGTTAAATTTATCTCTAATGTTTCCACACTCTACTCAATGGAGAGAGAGCTTAAGAAAATGAATTATGTGCTAGTAGCTCTCTAAAAGAAGTATACTCGTATAGGTAGTACCCATTTAGAAGAAGTACCTATGATTTCGTAATGGTACCTACTTAGAGCTTGAAGCGGAGGAAAATGTAAGAAATAACTGGGAAGATATCTAGTTATCTATAAATGCTCGACAACCCGAGTACAAAATAACGGGTGCCAAAATATTCAGGGGTGGTCTAGAGTTGGGGGTTTTGTATTTTCATACTTTAGATTCCAAGTATAGAATGATATGAAGTTACTAACTTACTGTACATATGTAGGTATACTGTAGAAAAGACATAAAATTTGAACTTACTTTGATGTGGAAGACACAGAGAAAACACTTGGGAAGTACGAGTAACATTGATCTTACCTGTAACAAGAGAAAAAGAACAAATAAATTATTAATTACCCATTTTGAATGAAGACTGAAGGAATGAAGAATTGAGGAGCCTAGCTGAGTCTTGTTTCTTCTCTTGAGGTTACACTTTTCTCTCCCATACACACACTTTATATTTATACTTTCACACTATACTGTTCCACATTCATATAATGTCAACTTCTTTACTTCACTTATGTTGGTTATGAAGTGGTGGTTTTTATGAGAGCTTTTTCACTGAAGTCGAAAATTAATGGAAGTGTGGTTTGGAGCTACTGAATACTGAATCCTACAGAAGGTTAGTGCCTCGCCAAGGTAAGCAGGGTGTATTCTGTTAAGTGAGGCTTCATCCTTAAATTGGATAACATTAAGCAGAAAAGAACCATCCATAAGGAGCATTGCTTGGAGCTACTGAATACTGAATCCTACAGAAGGTTAGTGCCTCGCCAAGGTAAGCAGGGTGTATTCTGTTAAGTGAGGCTTCATCCTTAATTTGGATAACATTAAGCAGAAAAGAACCATCCATAAGGAGCATTGCTCTATGGATGGTTCTTTTCTGCGCTGTCCAATTATGGCAAAGTCTTACCTCAGGATCTATGAAACACTTCTTATTCCTCAAACAGTAAATTCGGCAAACGGTACAACGTTCTTTCTACGCGAAGAGAAAAGTCCTTAGTAGAATGTGAAATGTTTAACACACGAAACATTTTCCCCAATAAATTTTGGACCCTATTAGATCTGCCCTCTGCCCTCTTTTCCAAGTAAATTCCACTGTTCATAGAACTATTAGTTACGTTTTCTACCAATAAAATTATCAGGAAAATCTCTGGTATGGCACCTGGCAGAAACAGCACACATAACCTCTGAACACACAACGTACATTATGTTAATGCAAATACATTATGAATAATATATTGAAGAGAAATGATAGGAGTAATATTCTAGCAGAGAGCGAAAATATCTGGAGCATTACACATCATAATATCGTCACTTCCAAGGCAACTTCGCGATCACTTGGGAAAAAAATCGCCTTTTTTAATTAGATTTTCATACATATTTTTCAATTCTCAATGTAGGTACTAAACCTGAAACATCCATCCATACCAAGAAGATCTATCGACATTGTATGGAGTATGGAGAGCGATTGATTAGTTTTTATCACCTACCTTTGTAATGACAAAAATTACTGCCAATATTTATAAATTATGAGTTGTTGGATCGAGCCCACTTTTGTGCTTTTTAGCCCCTCCTTACTTTTTCTCTCTTCACTAGGGTATATATTATCGACAGTGGAAAAATTGAAAAGTGTATGAAATTGAAATTAAAGTGTATGAAAATGGAAGCATTAAAAAAAGTATGAAAACTGGAAAAATGGCTCTTGGGAGATTTTGCTTTTAAAAAAAAAAAGTTTTTTTTGAGAAAAAAAAAAAAAAAAAAAAAAAAGTGAAATCAATGGTCTTTCAGGTGGTGTCAATCGACCATAATGTACAATTGTACACCCTGCTTAATAGATATGTGCACTCTGGGGGACCATTGCATGGAAGCACTTTACAGGAAATGGTATCTTCATTCACTTCACGTAAAGTGTTGCACATTAGAGACATAGCTAGCCAAAGACCCTTCGGTAACTCTCTACTAAAATTTAATAGAATAGGTGGTATAAATCAAAACACTTATGTCAAATTACCGGACCAATTGAGTTCTTAATTTTGAACTTTGAATCCTGATTAAATGTACGGGTATCACTAAAATCGTCAGTACTAAAAAACGATCAGTGCTTCTGCGAAATCAAACATTAACTTTTCCCGAGAAATAGGACTTGGAGATTTTTCCAGACCATGGGAAGTGAACACCGCAGAAGAAACTTGAACTTTCGGGCCAAGACGAAAAAGTTTTTCCAAAGATAATCTTGGTTTTCCTGAGCTCATGTTAAAGTTTAATTGTTGTATGCCCTGTGGGGTTAAATAGAGAGGGAGAAAGGGGAAGGATGAGAGGTTAAAGACGGAAGAAGGAAAAAATGAAACGTATTTTGTATAATAGAAAATGTCTTTTGGTAAGACGTAAATGAAATGGCGCTGGAGCCCCAGGGAAAATGATAGGAATCAATTCTGGTGTTTTAGGAAGGAAGAGAAATCAGACATCTCCACCAAAATTATTTAAATGTTGCACATTGTATAACTAAATAAATACACGGCACTCATACAAAATCTTTTATGGTTTACACACCATGCTTTCCTTGTAGGTAGGTACCTACTTTGCACTTACCAGGATTATAAGTATTGGGGAGAACAGACATCTCCACTAATCTTTAAATTATTGCACATTGCATACTCAAATAGTTACACGGCATTCATACAAATTGTAACGACCGTTTTTCGTGCCATTTACTTTTGGACTCAACACAACTTCTGGGTAATAAAAAAATAGAAAGCGAGCAAAAAACATCACTTTATTCATCAGTTCAAAATGGCTACGAAAATGATCAAAACATTTTTAGAATCCTCCCCTCCTCCAAGGGAAATTTTAACGACCAACACATTTAAGTTTACAGTTTACCCACAACTATTTTGCGTCAACTTTACCCTTCATTCTCTCTCTCTCTCTCTCTCTCTCTTCCTCACTTCCTTTTACTCTCGAATCAAAAGTTAACTTTGGTATGACATTGTTCTCCAAAGAAAACTTTGAGCTTTCAGAAATTATTTAACGCGATTATACCAGCGACTTGAAAGTGACTAAAGCTGGGAAAGTTCTAATGCTTTCAGAAATTATTTAACGCGATTATACCAGCGACTTGAAAGTGACTAAAGCTGGGAAAGTTCTAATTTTTTCAATGTTTCGTGGTTGGAAACAACCCTGGTGTACAATTCCATGTTGAAGGGTTTGTTATGAGAACGCTCGGATACTAGGCCCGAACCGTCTCGAAACATACTCATAGGTTTTCAGAACTCCACCAAACCTTCTCTCGACGTCTTTCTCCCTCACTGTGTCACCCAATTTTATGGACACGCCCAAAGTTTCCACTACAACTCTCCCACGCACAGGAAAAAAGCGGGCATCTGCGAAAATTTTCCAAATGTGCTCCACACCTATTCGAAGAGAGAGGAAAAAAACAATCTTAACAAAAAAACTGGGTCAACCTATTCGAAATGAATTTATGAATAAAATTACTTTCGTTCGGGACCGGGAATAACTGCGAGCTCAAGTTCCACAATTTTCGGGGAACAAAAATCAAGAGCTGCCCAAAAGGGGGGGGGAGAGATATTCTCCCCCTCTCCTCCTTTTATCTTTCTTCTCACCAGCCTTAGCATTTTCACACCCCTCCTAACGCCGCTTTCCCTCCCTTCTCGTCTCCTCCTTTTTCTCCCCCTCCTACTCCACCACCTCCTATTTCTAACTCTCCTCTTTTTCCTTTTCCTCCCTCTCCTCCTCCTATTTTTACTTGTCTTTCTTCTCCTCTTTCTCTCCTCCACCTCCACGGCGCTGGTAACAGCTTTTTATAATATATGGTACCTGGGAGTGTGTTCGTACAACGTGTGGAGGAGTGGATGTGAAGAAATGAGATTGGAGATGGGACGGGAAATAAGACTGTAATTTGCAAATGCTAAAGCAAGTTAGATATAGCAATTGTAGGAAGGTTTGTAAGAACAGGGTGGTGTCGGTGACTATTTTTCCCTCTTGTTCAAAACTGTAGATAAATAATAAATGAGATTGGAGATGGGACGGGAAATAAGACTGTAATTTGCAAATGCTAAAGCAAGTTAGATATAGCAATTGTAGGAAGGTTTGTATGAACAGGGTGGTATCGGTGACTATTTTTCCCTCTTGTTCAAAACTGTAGATAAATAATTATTCAAAGCTGTAGCTAATTATGGAAAGATTCCCCGAAGGCCCCAGTTTCATTACCTCGAATTTTACCTCTTCAGCGTCCTTCTTTAAGCGTAAAGATATCAAAATAAAACTAGTGTTCGATTTTCCAAGAAACAGAATATCCTAAACATATTTACATAACTTATAACACTATCACTTGTGTGTTCTATGTGTGATTCTTAATTGCATCGTTTTATATTACTGTGAACATCTAAAGAACTGCTTTGCCAATGTTCTCAGAAAGCAATTGAAGTCAATGTGCAGGGGTGTGCAGGATTTGAAAATTGCTGAAATACCATGAGGGAATCATAAAACCGAATATTACTCGTACCTATGCAATATGCATGTCTGTAGTTAACATCTTTTATTTTCACATCGAGGACGATTAGTCCAGGGACGAGGCGAGGCAATTTTCGACCCTCGGTCCCAACACTCGAACAGTTTAGTTTTCCTCCCTCTTTTAATTTTTTACGTAGATCAGGATTTATGCTAATTCAGCTATTTCATTCTCTTTCGAGAAAATTATTCGTGGTCTTTCAATCAGCTAGGCTCCTCAATTGATTGTTTTTATTCAAAATGGGTAATTAATAATTTATTTGTTCTTTTTTCTCTTGTTACAGGTAAGATCAATGTTACTCGTACTTCCCAAGTGTTTTCTCTGTGTCTTCCACATCAAAGTAAGTTCAAATATTGTTTTTTATGTCTTTTCTACAGTATACCTACATATGTACAGTAAGTTAGTAACTTCATATCATTCTATACTTGGAATCTAAAGTATGAAAATACAAAACCCCCAACTCTATAGACCACCCCTGAATATTTTGGCACCCGTTATTTTGTACTCGGGTTTGTCGAGCATTTATAGATAACTAGATATCTCCCCACTTATTTCTTACATTCTTCTCCGCTTCAAGCTCTAAGTAGGTACCATTACGAAATCATAGGTACTTCTTCTAAATGGGTACTACCTATTCTTACCATGGGAGGAGAAGGAAGGAGAGAATCAGAAGGATGTAAAGCTGGGACGGGGAGGAAGAAATTATATCACACTTAAGTTTAGCTAAAGTTATGAGAACGGACAGGGAGGAAGGGGGGGGCTATGTTTTATTAGATATACCTACATGGTATACTTGAGTCTACACTACATGGATGGAGATGAAACAGTTTTTGATGGGAAATTATACGGTGCTCTACAACATCATAATGCTATACATAGAATACTTCTACTGAAAATGTAATACTCTACCTCATGGCATACATCAACTTGTGCTGTTTACTGTGCTAAAATAAAGAAAATTCAAATAGAATAGAATAGTTCAAATCCTATTGTTGTGTGAAAGGAGAAGAAGAAGAACAGGAGGAGGAAGAAGAAAGAATGAAAAATAGAAAATAGGTTTGCAAAATGTTTCCACTGAGTTGGCTTCATCTCCTTCCATCATTCTTCTCCTTTTTCTTCTCGTGCTCCTCCTTCTCCTCCTCCTCCATTCTCTCTCTCCATTTTACCCTCATTCTCCACTTCTTTTCCATTATTTGTCTGGTTTCTTTCCCTTTACTAAACCATTCTCTCTCTATTTCTTCTCATTCGTTTCTTTCTTCTTTTCCTTTCTCTCTTCTCCTTTGCCCCTTTTTCTTTCCTTTCTAGTTAACCATTCTCTCTCTCTATTTCTTCTCATTCGTTTCTTTCCTCTTTTCCTTTCTCTCTTCTCCTTTGCCCCTTTTTCTTTCCTTTCTAAGTCGGTGTTTTTCATTTTCCTTTTTCATTTCCAATATACCTACTTGCATATAGATTGCATAGTGTATTTATTTCCATCGCTGAGTATATCGTCTTCAACCATTTCCTTCAAGTATGGTAGCCTAAGATGATTCTTGTTTTGATAGTCAATGATTTGTCAGTTCACTGTACAAATAGTCAAAGATCTGATCATTTATTATCTCGGCCAAAAGCATATTACACCTACTATACTTTTTACACATAAATATACATTCTATCTAGTCTGTTCTCCCCAATACTTATAATCCTGGTAAGTGCAAAGTAGGTACCTACCTACAAGGAAAGCATGGTGTGTAAACCATAAAAGATTTTGGTTTTGATAGTCAATGATTTGTCAGTTCACTGTACAAATAGTCAAAGATCTGATCATTTATTATCTCGGCCAAAAGCATATTACACCTTCTATACTTTTTACACATAAATATACATTCTATCTGTTATAAACTGATGTGAATCACAGTGTTCCTATTAAAATGTCTCACAATCTCGTGCCCATTAAATCGTGTCCCATTAAAAACTAAAGCGCTGCATGTGACATCAGCGTGGCGGAATGAAGTGCAATATTATGGAGTAATATTATACGAGGCAAAAATATTTTATGTGATTGGAACTTGCTGTTAGCCTCCAGCCTTGGAGATGGTGTTGCCTGGTTTATGTCTGAATCAGTGGCGTGCAGTCATTGCGAGATATACTTTACGGATGACCAGCGAAAATCTAAGATATTGGAAAAACCCAAGATATGTAGGTATTTCATGAAAAATATTTTATGTGATTGGAACTTGCTGTTAGCCTCCAGCCTTGGAGATGGTGTTGCCTGGTTTATGTCTGAATCAGTGGCGTGCATTGCGCGATATACTTTACGGATGACCAGCGAAAATCTAAGATATTGGAAAAACCCAAGATATCTAGGTATTTCATGTCCATTTTTTGTTTATTTAAATTATCACAATTTCGAATATTCTCTTTGGTCATATGTTTGGATATGTACTACGTAGACATATATTTTGAAATAGTCAGAGGTTTGATATGTCCATTAATTTTCGACTTCAGTGAAAAAGCTCTCATAAAAACCACCACTTCATAACCAACATAAGTGAAGTAAAGAAGTTGACATCATTTTCTTAAGCTCTCTCTCCATTGAGTAGAGTGTGGAAACATTAGAGATAACGCAGAAGACGTAGGAATGAGGGAATCAGGGAGAAAGGGAAAGAGAGGAGGAGAGGAACGAAGGAAGGGAGAAAGGAGGCGAGGGAGGGAGCGATAATTTGAACAAAAACTTGAGAAAGAGGGGAAGCATTCAGTGGGAGAGAAGATAAATAGAGAGGAGAAACCGAGAAAAAAAGAAAGTGGGAAAAGGAGGCGAGAGAGAGAGGAAGAAAGGGAGAGAGAGCAGGAACAAGAGAATTAGATAATGGGAGGGAGGGAAGGACAGAGGAGAGAGAGAGTAGCTACAATGGTTGTATTTCTGTTCTGATGAAATATCTTCACCTTTGCCAAGAATCTGGTCTGGTTTATATTTTTAACGAAGTTCAAAACAGCATTAACGAAGTTCAAAATAGTAATTCCATTTATCTCTCTCTCTCTTTCTCTCTCTCTCTCTCTCTCTCTCTCTCTCTCTCTCTCTTACTCTTTCTCTCCATTTCTTTCTTTTCCTCCTCCTCTCTCCTTTTTCCCCTTTATTTTATATATCGATCTCCTGTACCTTGCTACATACATACGTACAATTTCATGTACATTGTACATGAAAGTGGTACAGAAGAAAATTAGTATGGGGTATTGGGGTATTTGCTTGACAACTCCAGCACTCATATTTTATTGGCTCAAGTATGGGCTGATTTAGGAGGGTATATTTGCTTAACAATACCAGCACTCTACTTATTGGCTAAAATATAAATATTGGCTTTAGTATGGGGGAATTTGCTCAACTATTCCACTTATTGACAAAAGTACAGCCTGATTTAGGAGGGGATATTTGCTTAACAATTCCAGCCCTCCACTTACTAGCTAAAGATTAGGTTTAGGCTGATTTAGGAGGGGATATTATTCACTTAACAATAATTTATTCCAACACTCCACCTATTGCCTTTATTGGCTAAAGTATAAGGCGAAATTAGTATGGGGGAATTCGAACCTGTCAGACGTGACTTCACAAACACTTGACAATATGAATAGTACTTCAATATATCAAACTAGAAACTCCAACTCCATTCAACCGAGTGATACATGGGGGAGAGAGAGAAAAAGGAGAGGGAGGGAGAGAGAGAGGGAGGGAGGAGAGAGGGGGGGAGAGAGAGGATATAGGGAAAAAGGGAAAATAAAGAAAATTCAAATAGAATAGAATAATTCAAATCCTATTGTTGTGTGAAAGAAGAAGAAGAACAACAAGAGGAGGAAGACAACTCCAGCACTCTTATTTTATTGGCTCAAGTATGGGTTGATTTAGGAAGGTATATTTGCTTAACAATATCAGCACTCTACTTATTGGCTAAAGTATAGACAACATTAGTATGGGGGAATTTGCTTAACTATTCCACTTATTGACAAAAGTACAGCCTGATTTAGGAGGGAATATTTGCTTAACAATTCCAACACTCCAAATACTAGCTAAAGTTTAGGTTTAGGCTGATTATGTACTTAACAATTTATTCCAGCACTCCACCTATTTCCTTTATTGGCTAAAGTATAAGGCGAAATTAGTATGGGGGATTTCGAACCTGTCAGACGTGACTTCACAAACACTTGACAATATGAATAGTACTTCAATATATCAAACTAGAAACTCCATTCAACCGAGTGATACATGGGGGAGAGAGAGAAAGGAGAGGGAGGGAGAGAGAGGGAGGAAGGAGAGAGGGGGGAGAGAGAGAGGATATAGGGAAAAAGGGAAAATAAAGAAAATTCAAATAGAATAGAATAGTTCAAATCCTATTGTTGTGTGAAAGGAGAAGAAGAAGAACAGGAGGAGGAAGAAGAAGGAATGAAAAATAGAAAATAGGTTTGCAAAATGTTTCCACTGAGTTGGCTTCATCTCCTTCCATCATTCTTCTCTTTTTTCTTCTCGTGCTCCTCCTTCTCCTCCTCCTCCATTCTTTCTCTCCATTTTACCCTCATTCTCCACTTCTTTTCCATTATTTGTCTGGTTTCTTTCCCTTTATAGTGTTAACCATTCCTTTCTCTCCATTTTACCCTCATTCTCCACTTCTTTTCCATTATTTGTCTGGTTTCTTTCCCTTTATAGTGTTAACCATTCTCTCTCTATTTCTTCTCATTCGTTTCTTTCCTCTTTTCCTTTCTCTCTTCTCCTTTGCCCCTTTTTCTTTCCTTTCTAAGTCGGTGTTTTTCATTTTCCTTTTTCATTTCCAATATACCTACTTGCATATAGATTGCATAGTGTATTTATTTCCATCGCTGAGTATATCGTCTTCAACCATTTCCTTCAAGTATGGTAGCCTAAGATGATTCTTGTTTTGATAGTCAATGATTTGTCAGTTCACTGTACAAATAGTCAAAGATCTGATCATTTATTATCTCGGCCAAAAGCATATTACACCTACTATACTTTTTACACATAAATATACATTCTATCTATTATAAACTGATGTGAATCACAGTGTTCCTATTAAAATGTCTCACAATCTCGTGCCCATTAAATCGTGTCCCATTAAAAACTAAAGCGCTGCATGTGACATCAGCGTGGCGGAATGAAGTGCAATATTATGGAGTAATATTATACGAGGCAAAAATATTTTATGTGATTGGAACTTGCTGTTAGCCTCCAGCCTTGGAGATGGTGTTGCCTGGTTTATGTCTGAATCAGTGGCGTGCAGTCATTGCGAGATATACTTTACGGATGACCAGCGAAAATCTAAGATATTGGAAAAACCCAAGATATGTAGGTATTTCATGTCCACTTTTTAGTCCGTCCTTCCTTTATTATTACTAATAATAAAAGGTATAGTGGACGGACTATTGTATTCGCTTCGGTGTCGTCTGTCTGTCGGTCTGTCGGTCGGTCTGTCTGTCCCCATAGAAGGACTTATCCAAACCTAGTCGACCTATATATCAAATTAAAGGTCTTTTTACCAGGAACACGAAAATGGTGGTGCAAATTTTGTCCAGAAAACCATAAAGCCAAAAAAACTGGTTTTTGGGGGATTTTTTTCACATTTTCCCACACAAATGAGCTCTGATCTTGAAATTTGTCGCGACGACCTATAAACTCAAAGCGAGAAAGTTTTAGATAACACTTCAGCCGATCATTTAAGACCGGTTGAGCTCTGATCTTGAAATTTTTCGCGACGACCTATGAACTCAAAGCGAGAAAGTTTTAGATAACATTTCAGTCGATCATTTAAGACCGGTTTTAGCGTTACCTATGTTAAGCTACGCCGAGGAAGGCCAATAAATGGATGGGTGACTTAAACATTTTATTGGGAATAAAGGGAGAACGGGCTCTAGTCTTGATTTTAAATCATTACGTGAAAGTAAAATCAAAAAATCAAATCAAGAATGATAATAAACTGAATATTAAACAAATTAGGTAGGTACAAAGGTATTCTTTAACCATGATCGAATAAACTACGGGCTAAAAAATTCCCGGAGGGACGGGCCCAGCTTGTTGTTTATTTAAATTATCACAATTTCGAATATTCTCTTTGGTCATATGTTTGGATATGTACTACGTAGACATATATTTTGAAATAATCAGAGGTTTGATATGTAGACTAGATAATGATTTCCAGAGGAATATTTTCGTGATTTATTTTGCTTCCATAGGAGTTTGATTCAAATTTCAAACTGGCCCAAACTGACAAAAAACGTATGATTGTGGAATATTTAGCTAGATAAAAAAATGGGAAAAACAATCTCTCTAGTCATTGGTATTAGATTAAGATTTCGAGAGAAACATTTCCCTGTTTTATTTTGGTTCCATGCGACAGCTTAATCCTATTGACAAATTGACCAAAAATGTGTAATGATTCAGGAATATTTAGCTCTAAAATAGTAATGGAAAAACCCTCTTACGCCACTGGTCTCAATATTATTACATAATAAGTACGTAAAAGTCGTGGAACGATTTTCACATTAGAAATCCTCTACGATATTATTACGAGGAGATAATGTAATTTCCAGCGTGTAAAGGCGCGCATGGCACTTTATCGTCGCTTCAGTAGCAAAATCTCCCAAGAGCCATTTTTCCAGTTTTCATACTTTTTTTAATGCTTCCATTTTCATACACTTTAATTTCAATTTCATACACTTTTCAATTTTTCCACTGTCGATAATATATACCCTAGTGAAGAGAGAAAAAGTAAGGAGGGGCTAAAAAGCACAAAAGTGGGCTCGATCCAACAACTCATAATTTATAAATATTGGCAGTAATTTTTGTCATTACAAAGGTAGGTGATAAAAACTAATCAATCGCTCTCCATACTCCATACAATGTCGATAGATCTTCTTGGTATGGATGGATGTTTCAGGTTTAGTACCTACATTGAGAATTGAAAAATATGTATGAAAATCTAATTAAAAAAGGCGATTTTTTTCCCAAGTGATCGCGAAGTTGCCTTGGAAGTGACGATATTATGATGTGTGATGCTCCAGATATTTTCGCTCTCTGCTAGAATATTACCTACTCTCTCCTCCACCTCCACGGCGCTGGTAACAGCTTTTTATAATATATGGTACCTGGGAGTGTGTTCGTACAACGTGTGGAGGAGTGGAGGTGAAGAAATGAGATTGGAGATGGGACGGGAAATAAGACTGTAATTTGCAAATGCTAAAGCAAGTTAGATATAGAAATTGTAGGAAGGTTTGTAAGAACAGGGTGGTGTCGGTGACTGTTTTTTCCTCTTGTTCAAAACTGTAGATAAATAATTATTCAAAGCTGTAGCTAATTAAGCAACAGCATTGCAACACTGTAAATAATTATTCAAAATTAGATGGAAGGTTAATTTTCATGAAGAAGATTTTACTTTTACCATAAAACAAAACTTGTGTGAGATAAATTAATCTGAATTAAGCCTCAAGAAAAAGTGCATTTGATTAAAAGCATATTTTACAAATTACAAAATAATCACCTTTCTACAATATTACAAAACTAGGTGTAATTTAAGTAGATTTAGTTTCATGATTTTGGCCATAGTATGGTGTAGTCTAGGAACCTCTACTTCTAGGAAAACCAAAGTCCACATCAATGCCACCCTGACTATGACCTGTACATAAAGTAAACATGGGTACACCCTGCATGTAGAGCGTGTGTTAAGTTATGATAATTCGCTATCTATACAATTATTATCAAGGTGGGACAGAATGAAATGAAAAACGGAGAGAGAAATAGGAAGAATAAGGGTGACAGAGAGAGAAAGCATTAAGTAAAGGAAAGGGATTTTTTCTCTATCTAATTTCTCTCTACTTGAGAGAAAAAAAAACGCCGTTTTTTTAGCTCTTGAAGTCTTGAAGTTTTCAACTTTTCTCACCAAGTGGCGGAAACCAAGTGCCTTGGGAAACTACAGTGTTAGGGGAAGTACCAAAAACCAAGCCCTTATTACTCTTGTTGGAAATTGTTCCGAGAAGTAATTGTAATAATAAACTTTATCCTATCCACACATAAGTTTTCCCCCTTCGGTTCACCAATATTTTTCGCTCCCTTCTAGTATTTTTCCTTGCCTCCTTCACTCCTCCTCCTCCTCCTCCTCCTCACATTCCTTCTTATTATTCTCTTTCTTTCTCTTCATAATAATTCTCCTCTTCCTCTTTGCGCCTCCTTTTTCTTCTTAGTTTTCTCTCATCCACCACTTCTACCCCTCCCATTCCTACATATCCTATTCGGCCTGGCCTTCTATTTTCTCATTTCTCCACTTTTCCTCCTCCTCCTCCTCCTTTTTCTTGTTTCTTTTTCATACTTTAGATTCCAAGTATAGAATGATATGAAGTTACTAACTTACTGTACATATGTAGGTATACTGTAGAAAAGACATAAAAAACAATATTTGAACTTACTTTGATGTGGAAGACACAGAGAAAACACTTGGGAAGTACGAGTAACATTGATCTTACCTGTAACAAGAGAAAAAAGAACAAATAAATTATTAATTACCCATTTTGAATAAAAACAATCAATTGAGGAGCCTAGCTGATTGAAAGACCACGAATAATTTTCTCGAAAGAGAATGAAATAGCTGAATTAGCATAAATCCTGATCTACGTAAAAAATTAAAAGAGGGAGGAAAACTAAACTGTTCGAGTGTTGGGACCGAGGGTCGAAAATTGCCTCGCCTCGTCCCTGGACTAATCGTCCTCGATGTGAAAATAAAAGATGTTAACAACAGACATGCATATTGCATAAGTACGAGTAATATTCGGTTTTATGATTCCCTCATGATATTTTAGCAATTTTCAAATCCTGCATACCCCTGCACATTGACTTCAATTGCTTTCTGAGAACATTGGCAAAGCAGTTCTTTAGATGTTCACAGTAATGTAAAACGATGCAATTAAGAATCACACATAGAACACAAAAGTGATAGTGTTATAAGTTATGTAAATATGTTTAGGATATTCTGTTCCTTGGAAAATTGAACACTGGTTTTATTTTGATATCTTTACGCTTAAAGAAGGACGCTGAAGAGGTAAAATTCGAGGTAATGAAACTGGGGCCTTCGGGGAATCTTTCATTTATGGGGATTTTATGTTATGGCTCAACCATCAGTATTAACAGGAACGTCATCCTTTTTCCCCTTTCTATAACAGGAACATCATGATCCTCAATTTAATTTTATCCCTTTCCCATTCATTCCCCATTCTCTCCACCTTAGTCCTCCCTTTTATGTTATGGCTCAACCATCAGTATTAACAGGAACGTCATCCTTTTTCCCCTTTCTATAACAGGAACATCATGATCCTCAATTTAGTTTTATCCCTTTCCCATTTATTCCCCATTCCCTCCGCCTTATTCCTCCTTGTCAACCTTCTCCCTCCTGTTCTTTCCCCCTCTTTCTGTCATTTTCTTCTTCCGCCTCTTTTTCAATCCCTCCTCATACTTCCAAGGCCTCTTGTGCATTTTTTCTAATTTGCATTCAATGCAATTTTTTATCCTCGCATACGGGAGAACTAATAGGCAAAGTGAAATTTGAATTGATTCTTTTTTTTTTATTTTTATTCGTAACAAAGAAGAAGAGAATAGCTCAAAAATTCCCCCGGGAGACGTCTGCTACGGAACAGACGAGAAGGCCATGGGATAGGAGATGATGGTTTTTTATCTCATTAAATTTCGTGTCCTTTTAACGAATGGGAAAACATGTAAAGGAACGGGGTACTGAGCTAAGATTTGAATGGCAAGGGAAGGAAAAAACTTACATGGCAAGAAAGATACAGCTAAGTTTCTTAAAATCACCTACATACATCGTCACCCTTTCTTCAGTGGGCTCTTCGGATAATTATTTTTCACAAAAGTTACATAGAATACTCTGCCTTCTGCCCTATTGCCTAAAGCCTTAGAACCTTTACCTTGGAGTAGGTACATAATTAACACTCCAACAGTAAGTACAGCAGAAATCCAAGAATAGGTTTAATCGGCATAGAAGTTTCCAAAGCATTCAATAAGAGCACGTAATTAAGTATAAGAATATAGGTATCTCTTATAAACTTCCCCTTATATAAATACACAATCTCATCAGGATTTTCTTCCTGGCCAAACTAACAATACAGTCTGTCCTCTACTTCTTGCAGCACTTGTCCTGTGGATATTTGATAATGTCGTCAGATGATATGGGGTTTAATGGCATTAGGAGATTTTTTCTCCCTCACATGACCGCAGAGAGGATTAACAGCAGTCTTGCTCTCTAGCCATCAGTATTACACAGTCTAATAAAACAGGGTTTGACACCTTTTCTTGGTCCATTTCCATTAGAAAAACTGCTAGAAAGAAAGAAACTCCATGGAATAACAAGCGCTTCTCATTAACTCCAGCGTGTAAAGGCGCGCATGGCACTTTATCGTCGCTTCAGTAGCAAAATCTCCCAAGAGCCATTTTTCCAGTTTTCATACTTTTTTTTTAATGTTTCCATTTTCATACACTTTAATTCCAATTTCATGCACTTTTATTTTTCCACTGTCGATAATACCCTACTGAAGAGAGAAAAAGTAAGGAGGGGCTAAAAAGCACAAAAGTGGGCTCGATCCAACAATTTCCCCTTATCTTAAAGAGGATTAGACATGCAAACCACAGACTTTCAAGTTTCAAACCATGTTAACCCTTTGGTAATCCTTTGAACCTTTAAGGAGGCGATGGAATGAAAGAAGGGCGAATAAAATCTAAAGAGCGAGGAGGGTATCCGTTTGTTTGCGGATTCTCCTCTACAGGAAACGTTATCTATTGATAACATCACAAGAATATAAATAGAAGCAAAAAGAGTTAAAACATCACAAGAGAACAGAGGAAAGATACATAGTATGCAGCATTTATTTTACTCTCAGCATTCACATTCCAAATATCATTTGGAAACGTACCTAGTCCAGGGATACTACCTTTATCCAAAGTATCCCTTATAAGCACGCTCTCTGAGTTAAAACATCACAAGAGAACAGAGGAAAGATACATAGTATGCAGCATTTATTTTACTCTCAGCATTCACATTCCAAATATCATTTGAAAACGTACCTAGTCCAGGGATACTACCTTTATCCAAAGTATCCCTTATAAGCACGCTCTCTAGGGACGTATCGTTCATGCATTTAAGATACGTGACAAAAGGGTTTCGGAAAAGCATTTTCGGAAAATAAAATCAATGATTGAAGAGTCCCTAGCTAGACGTTTCTCTCTGGCAAACACTAAGCTCCCAGTGCCGACTTAGTGACCTGAGAGGGACGATAAGTAAGACTTCTGAGTCCTGAAGTGGGGACTATTAGGGGAGTGTGAGTCAATGAGAGGATTTGAGAACAATACGTATAATATCTCGGCAGATAATACTCGTATGAGAGTACAAGTAAGAGGATCATTCATACTTGAACACTTCTTGTGTACTTTGGACTTTACAGTGTGAACCTTGTTTACCCAAGAGGATCATTCATACTTGAACACTTCTTGTGTACTTTGGACTTTACAGTGTGAACCTTGTTTACCCTTCATGGGAGTTTATATGCAGATCGATATAAAGTAACTTTTCTAAGTTCATCCAGGCTGATAAAAATATAGATATCTATTGTTCTTGTTTACCCTTCATGGGAGTTTATATGCACATCGATATAAAGTAACTTTTCTAAGTTCATCCAGGCTATTAAAAATGTAGATATCTACTAGTGGTTGACCCGTCCTTTGTACGGGATCAGCGTGGCATAAGAGTCGTAATTTTGAGGTGCTGCCATTTTGAATCGGGATGGAATATGACAAATTCAAATAGCCTATGTCACCTTCAGTACTCTTCTCAACAACCAGGCTTGCCAAATATCCAAAATGTCGATTCGGGACGCGAATCCACGAACATATAAATACACAATCTCATCAGGATTTTCTTCCTGGCCAAACTAACAATACAGTCTGTCCTCTACTTCTTGCAGCACTTGTCCTGTGGAGATTGATAATGTCGTCAGATGATATGGGGTTTAATGGCATTGGGAAATTTCTCCTCCCTCAAATGACCACAGAGAGGATTAACAGCAGTCTTGCTCTCTAGCCATCAGTATTACACCAATACAGTCTATTAAATCAGGGTTTGACACCTTTTCTTGGTCCATTAGAAAAACTGCTACAAAGAAAGAAACTCCATGGAATAACAAGCGCTTCAATCCCCTGCAGATAAATTCCAAAGTCTGAAAAGACAAGGTTGTGTGCGTGATGGTCACCAGTAAGGAAATAGAAAACCCCGTGATATACCTAGTTACCTAGGAAATACATAGTTACCTAGATAATACCTAGAAATGGGAGATCAGGGCGCTTCAATCCCCTGCAGATAAATTCCAAAGTCTGAAAAGACAAGGTTGTGTGCGTGATGGTCACCAGTAAGGAAATAGAAAACCCCGAGATATACCTAGTTACCTAGATAATACCTAGAAATGGGAGATCAGGAGGAATACGTCAAGGAGAAGAGGAAAAAGTATTCAAGATAGAAAAAGGTTAAAGAAAAAGGGTTCAGGGAGAGGTGGACACACCAAGGAGAAAAGAAATAGATACAGAAAAAACCATGTAAATAGGGGAAAAGAAGAAATGGACGAAGATTGGGGGGGCCTGAGGAATGATAGAAGAGTAGACGTGAGGATGGAGGATACATTAGACATAGATTATAGGGGAAAAGGAGAATGTGGAAAGGATAACACAAAGGCAAAGAAAAACGGTGGACGTGAGGATGGAGGATACATTAGACATAGATTATGGGGGAAAAGAAGAGATGTGGAAAGGATAACACAAAGGCAAAGAAAAACGGTGGGAAGGAAAAAAGAAGAAATGGACGAAGATTGGGGGGGCCTGAGGAATGATAGAAGAGTAGACGTGAGGATGGAGGATACATTAGACATAGATTATGGGGGAAAAGAAGAGATGTGGAAAGGATAACACAAAGGCAAAGAAAAACGGTAGGAAGGAAAGCACGTGGATGTGGAAATGGAAAAGCAATGGGCACGCAGTGGACAGGAAATGGAGACGAGTTTTCAATAGAAATGGAAGAGAAGGTTTTTGAACCCCCCCCTCTCTTGTAGTGAAAAGGAAGTCCTCGAAGAAAATATCCTTTGCTGAGAGAGAAAAAAGGAAAATTGAAGAAAACTATATTACGTGTGTGTGGTGATGAAAGGACGAGACTTGGGGAAATGGAAAAGCAATGGGCACGCAGTGGACAGGAAATGGAGACGAGTTTTCAATAGAAATGGAAGAGAAGGTTTTTGAACCCCCCCTCTCTTGTAGTGAAAAGGAAGTCCTCGAAGAAAATATCCTTTGCTGAGAGAGAAAAAAAGGAAAATTGAAGAAAACTATATTACGTGTGTGTGGTGATGAAAGGACGAGACGCAGGAGAAAGGGACAGGACAAGGACATCAAGGAGGAAAGAAATTCTAGCAGAATACGAAGAAGAAGGAAAAGAAGAAAAAGAAGCTGTACGACTGCCCTTCTAAATTTGATTTTATTCGGTATCACAATCATGTAATAGTCTTATAACGGCACCACATACAGGAATTTCAAAAGAAGACCGCTATTAATTTAAATGGGATGTACAACATAAGCATCTTCAAAAGCATTCAGACCTGTTGATTCTCAAGCAAAATTCGGCACCTGTTTCACGGGTATTCACCCTGTTCCCTATTTTACACTCCTCAAAAACACTTGTAAAGACAAAGTCCCAAATTATGAAGAGCTCTAACCAAAAGAAGAAAAAGAAGCTGTACGACTGCCCTTCTAAATTTGATTTTATTCGGTATCACAATCATGTAATAGTCCTAAATAACGGCACCACATACAGTAATTTCAAAAGAAGACCGCTATTAATTTAAATGGGATGTACAACATATTAAGCATCTTCAAAAGCATTCAGACCTGTTGATTCTCAAGCAAAATTCGGCACCTGTTTCACGGGTATTCACCATGTTCCCTATTTTACACTCCTCAAAAACACTTGTAAAGACAAAGTCCCAAATTATGAAAAGCTCTAACCGCAGGAATTCTTCTAAACAATTTCACCTACCAAATCCCTCGCTTTAACCGCAAACTAACCCCGTGACGGCAATTCTAAAGAAACCTGAGCCTGATGCTAGGGTTGGAAAATTAGCAATATCTCTTTTTTCCAAATTAAGTGCTTTAACCCTTTTGAATTAATAGATAGTTAGCACCGAATTTCTCATACCTATAGAGATTATGTTACTGAATTCTTCTAAACAATTTCACCTACCAAATCCCTCGCTTTAACCGCAAACTAACCCCGTGACGGCAATTCTAAAGAAACCTGAGCCTGCTAGGGTTGGAAAATTAGCAATATCTCTTTTTCCCAAATTAAGTGCTTTAACCCTTTTGAATCAATAGATAGTTAGCACCGAATTTCTCATACCTATAGAGATTATGTTACTATGACTCGTAATATCCTCTACATAATCCAAATATTCAAAGTTCTGTCATATTTAAAACTTTTTACGCATTTAACGTCACTGTATAACTATTCGTACTAAGGTTTTTAAGGAGAGATGTTTGAACTGTTTGAAGCTTTAAATACTAAAATATGTAAATCTAGACAGGTACGAGGGAATGGACTATGCATCTACAAATCTACATTGTAGAGTCACTCAGGAATGGAAGAGAATCACAGAAGTGTCAAATAGGTTCAGTGATTGGAAAACGAAATAGGTATCTTTAGGTAACAGGAATAGCTCAAAGTCTACTTCAACTCCGTTTGGTCTATGTAGTTGATGTTTTTCTGGTTGAAACTGTGGTTCACAGAATTCACGATATCTGAAAACGTTTCAACTTTTATGACTTAATAAGAGACGACGTCAAAAATAGAATACTTCACGAATAGAGTTAATAAGGGTATAAATTTCTCATTACAACATAGCACAGTAAACAGCACAAGTTGATGTATGCCATGAGGTAGAGTATTACATTTTCAGTAGAAGTATTCTATGTATAGCATTATGATGTTGTAGAGCACCGTATAATTTCCCATCAAAAACTGTTTCATCTCCATCCATGTAGTGTAGACTCAAGTATACCATGTAGGTATATCTAATAAAACATAGCCCCCCCCTTCCTCCCTGTCCGTTCTCATAACTTTAGCTAAACTTAAGTGTGATATAATTTCTTCCTCCCCGTCCCAGCTTTACATCCTTCTGATTCTCTCCTTCCTTCTCCTCCCATGGTAAGATTTCTGCTAGCTGTTTACTTTTATGAGTCACGAAAGTTCCAACAACAAGGTTATAACATGCGAAATATTGTTCGAAATATACAGGGTGTACGGGTGAGGACTGAACAGCCCATTATGAACTTCGCATCACACATTATTTAAGGGACTGTCAGTCTCCAACAGATTAGGTATCAAACCTGATTCCCCGAGCAGCTTGAATACTCGATATACTAGATAGCAACCTTGATTCAGCATCACACTCACAGCAAGCATAAGTATACAAGTAACTAATTCTCTTTGTAAGTCAGCCCCATGGCGTAGTGGCCACTGCGCTCGCCTTGCACGCGGGAGAATACAACATCAGGTATTATCACATACTTCCTAGTGACATATTGACATCCATTTTTCCTCGACAATAAATATAATACCCATCGACATCAACAATACAATACACACTTCGCCGACAATTTGTAGTGCAATTTACAAAAGGCGTGATTATTTCCTCTACTAATCTCTGGTAATGAATCAAACTCGTTCTATTTGCATTTGTTAAGCGTTACTTGGTATGCATTGTATGCATAATAATTGGTTATGTGATATATTTTATATTGCCAACACTAGCCGGTAAAGCTTTTAGATAGCGTGTTTCAAGAACATGATTCGGACTAACTTTAATGTATTAATTTCTTACTAGTTTTTCCTCATTTTTCTGGTTTTTTTTGACAGGGTTCTCCTTAAGGAGTTCTTCGATCCAGCTATTTTAATCTCTCCCGTGGTAACATATGGCATAATTGTCGCTTGTTATTTACGGATTATACGAGTACCTTTGCACATAGGCAGCCGTGCCGTTTATAACCTCCATGTGGTCCTCGTCCTCCTAACTCGTGTCAGTCAAAATTGATCAGCGTAAAATCTAACGGTGCTTCTGTATCAGAGATGAAATACTTATAATATCCGAGTTTTCTGACTGAAACATGTTAATCTTATGAACACAATAGTAACCTACATACATAGTACTTACCTACACTTACGTGTGGAAAGAACTTTGTAAATAATTACAAATAATGTCTTATTGTTTTAGTCATAAAAAAGTTCTCTTTTTCTCAAAACTGCAAGCTGCAATAAGTAAAAAGTTTTGAAGAAACGTTGCCAAAACTCGTAGAAATGCACTTGTTCCTTCGTGTTTTATATTTTCATTATGCAGCTCCGACACAAAAAAGTTTCAATTTCAAATTCCAAGCCATTCAAAACTTTCAATAATTCGGAAAATAGTTGCTTATAAACGGTTTATGGTAATAGTGTACCGCTGCAATGTTGCCGCAAAATGAAAAACTGAACGGGACGCCGGGACACCCCCTGAAATTCGGGACTGTCCCGGCCAATTCGGGACGTTTGGCAAGCCTAGTTCACTGGGCATTACTTGGAATTCGGGATGTATACTCCTGAAGAAAATTTGCTGAGTCGTTTAGCCCTCTTGCTAGTTGCTAGTCTTACCTGCTATTAACTGCAGCATGCCTGCCAGCTTAGCAGTGGCTGGATGGATCACGTAGGAGACACAGCAGGCAGATATGGCCAGCACGGCTACTACCAGCGTAATGGCACTACCGGCGCCGGCCAGAATAGTGGTCACCTGCCACCATGTGCTGGGGATGTCGTTGAAACTGAAACAGAAGACAAGTTTCACAATTTAGAAACAAGATATTGGTGGTGGTATTCCCAACAACAACATCCACACACGATGACCTAAAGGAGGCCAACCAGAGAGCTGTTCAAGTTGCAAACTTCTGGAAGTTCAAGATTTAAAGGTGGTTCCGGAAATGGAAAGTAAGTAAGTTAGTAACAGAGGAGATAAGATTCATAGATAAACTGTAGAGAGTAGAGACAATAGTAATAGCTCTGGACGAATGAGGGAGAAGGAACTTGAGGAAGAAAAGTAAGAGATGCAGGAAAGGAAGAGAAGAAGAGTGGGATAGGAGAAGAAAAAGGAAGAGAGGGTATAAAGAGGAGAAGGAGGAGAAGAAGAGACGTTCACTCTCAGCTTTTCCACTCGACTGGGTCTGAGCACAATAGCTCACGGGTTCAAAGCATACACTGTCATCCTTTACGTATAATAACGTCTTTATAAGGTCTTATCTCTTATAGATAACTTATATCCTGCCTAATCTTTAAATCCACGACTTCTTGAATACCTATGCAAGTACATATCTGATACGATCTAAACATTCTAATCTAAACCATGTTGCCATTGAATCAACGATCTGAGTTCTTATCTTCGAAGTTTTAGCTATACGATTTTTCGTTTAGTTTTTCCTCCTTACGGTCATTGCTTAGCCTATAGAAGGCACAGGAAGGGACTTATTTTTCTTTTTTACCCCCTCAATTTGTTGTTAGGGGTAACTACACATTGTATCTTTGTAGTGGGAGGGAGGGGGAGAAGGAAAGGGAGAGCATAACTTCTCGCTGTTTCTCATTTTCAAAAATGTTATATCTTTTTCTACGTTTCTATTGGAAATTAAAAAGGTTCTCTAATTTTATTTATTAAGATTGTTGAATGTGGCTTTGAGTGCCAGAGCGCATTAATTCCTGATTCCATGTTCTGATTCACTAGTCTGATGGAGTCAGTATAGTTGAAGGAATATCTGATGGTGATTTGTTTACCCTTCATGGGAGTTTATATGCACATCGATATAAAGTAACTTTTCTAAGTTCATCCAGGCTATTAAAAATGTAGATATCTATTGTTCAATGTGGCTTTGAGTGCCAGAGCGTATTAATTCTTGATTCCATGTTCTGATTCACTAGTCTGATGGAGTCAGTATAGTTGAAGGAATATCTCATGGTGAATGGAGGAAAGGATAAACAATTTCTAGAAAAACAAGCATGATGTAACCAGATATTTTGCTAAAAACAAGGAGGAAAAAGGAAAAGTTTCTGAGGAAAAATTCTCCTTAGATAAAATTAGGGAATGTGTTTCACATTTTGCAAATTTTCAGTCTCGCTCCTACACGGATACGAATGATACTCAATCCCAGAGTTACAGATCCAGTTTGCAAACCTAGACGGATAAGATATAACTCAAGGATGTATTAATCAAATTTCTACATGACCAGGATGAAATTTTAGCTAGACATAGAATTTTAGCTAGGATTATTTGTCTCGTGCGATCGCTGTAGCAGCGAGATCGGTATCAATGGGTTATTGCTATGTATGTGGGTTCTCACATCTGCCACTGGAAATTGGGGAAACTCTAAGCAGAGCTGTAAAGAGTGATAAAGAAATTTTATACTTTTAAGTAAAGCTCCCCGGGGACCAGAGTGATATGTATCAAAAAGTTACAAACTTATGAATCTGTTTCCCAAAGTTTCCCGTCAGAGAGTTTTTCCATATGTGGTCACGAAAGCCTTTTTCGCGAACAAAATTCTGGAGTCAGATTAACCGAACAAAAGTTCGTTTCCCGTCAGAGAGTTTTTCCATATGTGGTCACGAAAGCCTTTTTCGCGAACAAAATTCTGGAGTCAGATTAACCGAACAAAAGTTTGGAGTTTTTATTACATTTTCAGTTTGGATTGGGTAGGATTGTATAATATCTGTTGATGGTGATGGTAACACTGGGGATCTTCTGGGAAAACTATCCGACGTTTTCGCATAAAGGGAAAATTCGAGTAAATGCCAGAAAAATTTCCATCGACATTTTAACATTATTAACGGATTAAATGGATTTTTTGGCTCTGGGGGAAGAATTAGTGTTCAAAAAATGATATCTTTCTTTAGCATTAGGGCCTTGGGATTTTGGAAATAACCTCCTCTAGAAAGAATTGAAAATATCCATATCCGACGTTTTCGCATAAAGGGAAAATTCGAGTAAATGCCAGAAAAATTTCCATCGACATTTTAACATTATTAACGGATTAAATGGAATTTTTGGCTCTGGGGGAAAAATATGGGTCAGGGAAGAATTAGGGTCCGAAAAATGTTCTTTCATTAGTACCTATTAGGGCCTTGGGATTTTGGAAATAACCTCCTCTAGAAAGAATTGAAAATATCCACCATATTTTACTGGGGTTTTAAAAGTGACTTTATTGCAATGTGGCTACTGTGTTTGAACTTGAACCACGAGATCAACCACAAACTAGTAAATTTAATGTTTTATGCCATCCAATTATGTAGGTACAAGAGAGGTTTAAAAACTTAATTGCATTACTCTTTCAGAATTCACGATATCTGAAAACGTTTCAACTTTTATGACTTAATAAGAGACGACGTCAAAAATAGAATACTTCACGAATAGAGTTAATAAGGGTATAAATTTCTCATTACAACACAGCACAGTAAACAGCACAAGTTGATGTATGCCATGAGGTAGAGTATTACATTTTCAGTAGAAGTATTCTATGTACAGCATTATGATGTTGTAGAGCACCGTATAATTTCCCATCAAAAACTGTTTCATCTCCATCCATGTAGTGTAGACTCAAGTATACTACATATGTATATCTAATAAAACATAGCGTCCCCCCCTCCTCCCTGTCCGTTCTCATAACTTTAACTAAACTTAAGTGTGATATAATTTCTTCCTCCCCGTCCCAGCTTTACATCCTTCTGATTCTCTCCTTCCTTCTCCTCCCATGGTAAGATTTCTGCTAGCTGTTTACTTTTATGAGTCACGAAAGTTCCAACAACAAGGTTATAACATGCGAAATATTGTTCGAAATATACAGGGTGTACGGGTGAGGACTGAACAGCCCATTATGAACTTCGCATCACACATTATTTAAGGGACTGTCAGTCTCCAACAGATTAGGTATCAAACCTGATTCCCCAAGCAGCTTGAATACTCGATACTAGATAGCAACCTTGATTCAGCATCACACTCACAGCAAGCATAAGTATACAAGTAACTCTTTGAATACAACATCAGGTATTATCACTTACTTCATACTTCCTAGTGACATATTGACAATCCATTTTTCCTCGACAATAAATATAATACCCATCGACATAATAGGAGGGCGAGAAAGAAGCCAGAATATAAGGAAGGAAGGAGAAATGGAAGAAAGGGAGAAGGACGATAACGAATGAGGGAGAAGGCATTTGAAGAAGAAAAAGTAAGAGATGCAGGAAAGGAAGAGAAGAAGAGTGGGATAGGAGGAGAAAAAGGAAGAGAGGGTATAAAGAGGAGATCGACATCAACAATACAATACACACTTCGCCGACAATTTGTAGTGCAATTTACAAAAGGCGTGATTATTTCCTCTACTAATCTCTGGTAATGAATCAAACTCGTTCTATTTGCATTTGTTAAGCGTTACTTGGTATGCATTGTATGCATAATAATTGGTTATGTGATATATTTTATATTGCCAACACTAGCCGGTAAAGCTTTTAGATAGCGTGTTTCAAGAACATGATTCGGACTAACTTTAATGTATTAATTTCTTACTAGTTTTTCCTCATTTTTCTGGTTTTTTTGACAGGGTTCTCCTTAAGGAGTTCTTCGATCCAGCTATTATCTCTCCCGTGGTAACATATGGCATAATTGTCGCTTGTTATTTACGTTTAGATAGCGTGTTTCAAGAACATGATTCGGACTAACTTTAATGTATTAATTTCTTACTAGTTTTTCCTCATTTTTCTGGTTTTTTTTGACAGGGTTCTCCTTAAGGAGTTCTTCGATCCAGCTATTTTAATCTCTCCCGTGGTAACATATGGCATAATTGTCGCTTGTTATTTACGGATTATACGAGTACCTTTGCACATAGGCAGCCGTGCCGTTTATAACCTCCATGTGGTCCTCGTCCTCCTAACTCGGGTCAGTCAAAATTGATCAGCGTAAAATCTAACGGTGCTTCTGTATCAGAGATGAAATACTTATAATATCCGAGTTTTCTGACTGAAACATGTTAATCTTATGAACACAATAGTAACCTACATACATAGTACTTACCTACACTTACGTGTGGAAAGAACTTTGTAAATAATTACAAATAATGTCTTATTGTTTTAGTCATAAAAAAGTTCTCTTTTTCTCAAAACTGCAAGCTGCAATAAGTAAAAAGTTTTGAAGAAACGTTGCCAAAACTCGTAGAAATGCACTTGTTCCTTCGTGTTTTATATTTTCATTATGCAGCTCCGACACAAAAAAGTTTCAATTTCAAATTCCAAGCCATTCAAAACTTTCAATAATTCGGAAAATAGTTGCTTATAAACAGTTTATGGTAATAGTGTACCGCTGCAATGTTGCCAATTTTGTGGCCACGAAGGCGCCTAATCCTAACTGAGGTTAGACTTGGCAACGTCTATTAATTCGCTGGCACTTTATTTAGAAGTATCAACATTTTGCATCCCTAGTTTCTTGAATGTCAGACGCGATAATCTGAAAAATCTTCCAGCGATTTTCAGATAACTTAGACTTAGAGGGTGTAGGATAATCAAGTTGTCATTCTCAAATTCCAAGCCATTCAAAACTTTCAATAATTCGGAAAATAGTTGCTTATAAACAGTTTATGGTAATAGTGTACCGCTGCAATGTTGCCAATTTTGTGGCCACGAAGGCGCCTAATCCTAACTGAGGTTAGACTTGGCAACGTCTATTAATTCGCTGGCACTTTATTTAGAAGTATCAACATTTTGCATCCCTAGTTTCTTGAATGTCAGACGCGATAATCTGAAAAATCTTCCAGCGATTTTCAGATAACTTAGACTTAGAGGGTGTAGGATAATCAAGTTGTCATTCTCATTTTAACACTGCTAGCGCTTCGCCAAATATTGTCCTAGAATTCTTCTAATATGAAGCACACACCATATTACTTTTTAATCTCATCTGATATGTTTTATTTCATCCCTGTAGATCCATGAATAATACATTACCGACTTTTGTGCCATAAATACGTATACGACTTCAATGGATATGAATTTCGTAATAACTTTTTCATGAACTAAAAAGAAACACAAGACGAACGTATACAACTTGTTTTCTATCTTCATTTCAGAAACATAAAGATTGTCTCCTTTCACAAATCATACAGAAAAGATGTATAAAAAAAGATAAAAGAAAATATTTTATTTCCCCAGCAAGAACAATGTCAGACGAGATTGACTTGGCGACATTGTACGTCAGAAATGTTTTCTGGGTGAACTTGATGTCCACTATGGAGCTCTGTATAACTGGATATGTTCCTAGATGTGGAGGAAATCGAGGACAGACAAGACAACATTAGGAAACAGGAAAATCCTGTGGTAACCATTAAAAAAGTACTAAACGAACACAAAGTTCAGAGTATGACTCTATGGAGTATGTGGCAAAACCATGTACGCGTCCTCAACTAACATCTCGAATCATTCTTCTGGTACAAGTTTGAGAGTACAAGAGAAGACAACGTCATAGTTGTCTTAAATAGGACAACAGGGAACTATATTGAGAGATGAAGAAAATATGAAAAGAGAAATCAGAATTAGGCGAAGAAGAAGGAGAAGAGAAGAAAAACATGAATAAGAAAGAGGATAAGACAAGAAGGAAGAGGAAAAGGAGAAGAAGAAGACGAGGAACAAGGAGGAGAAGGAAGAGGAGAGGGAGGAGAAGAAGAAGTAGAACGAGAAGGAGACCAAGGCGAAGAAGAAGGAGAAGAGAAGAAAAACATGAATAAGAAAGAGGACAAGACAAGAAGGAAGAGGAAAAGGAGAAGAAGAAGATGAAGAACAAGGAGGAGAAGGAAGAGGAGGAGAAGGAGGGAGCGGAGGAGGGGAAGAAGAAGAATCCGAGTTTTCAGAGTCTATTCTTCCATACACTCTGCAAGACTCTCTGCTCTGCACTCTGCAAGACTAAGTTGAATAGTTTCAAAATGAGTTCCACATTTTACTCAGCCTCTGAGTTGAATAAAAAAGGGTCAAAAAGTCAAAAGGGATAGGACTATTTTGGAAATTGAAGAGTGCAAAGGTGCAGATTGTACGAAGCACAACAAGGCCAAAGAAAACTGTTCAAGGGGGCATTTTTTTTTTTAACCCTGTATTAGCCAGAACTCGTAATGAGATAGCCCATAATCCTGTTTGTATTACTTTGTTATTCAGAGAGTAAAGAGCAGCTCTTTCTGACAAATCAATTAGCCAACAATAGCAAAACTAATGATGTTAGCATGCTTGAAAGCTCTCGCACAAGCTAATGTCATTTGTATGCCACATGTATAGATTACGATCTCATAAGATACGTGCATGGTGGAATGGAAATTTACATGAAGATAGGCAAAGTCATAAAACCCACATGTAGTTACTATAACGGCTCTCAGGATCGTTCTCAGCCTAACCGAGCCCCGGTGCTAACTCCGGCAATGGCCCCTCCTCACAACATACTTTTTTTCCAACAAGAATACCTACTAGGTAAGGTAATAGTAATGGTCTTTATTTGTGCAATAAAAGAGTAAAAATAATGCTATAAAAACAAGAATACCTACTAGGTAAGGTAATAGTAATGGTCTTTATTTGTGCAATAAAAGAGTAAAAATAATGCTATAAAACTCTAAAGCAATACTATGTAGCTAATCACATTCGCATGTTACTTATCGATCCTGATGGCACCTCATGTTTTTATTAAACAGGTAAGTATCATTGCCTGAATATCAGAATAAATAAGGATCTACCGATAGGTTGTTATTATTATGTTAAGGCGGTCTCTTCCTGATCCCTTATGTGCCGCGTCCATTTTAATTTAGAACTATTGGTACTTTGAGGAACAATGGGATAAGGAAGAGAGGGTATCAGTACCAGAAAAGTAAGAAGAGTTAAGTAGGGAAGCGAAGTAAGAAAAGAATGAGAAAAAAATAATACACAAGATATTCAAAGAAGGATTCACAGAAATAATGAAAATAAAATGATGAAGGAAAAAGACAAGCAAAAAAAGTGAGGAGAAATAGAACGAGTAGGTGGAAAAAAGAGGATTAATAAAGAAACAGACAATACAAAACAAGAAGAAAAATTTCAAGGACAGAACAAAGCGAAACATGGCAGATAACCGAGAGGCAAAAGACAGAGGAAAAAGACAAGCAAAAAAAGTGAGGAGAAATAGAACGAGTAGGTGGAAAAAAGAGGATTAATAAAGAAACAGACAATACAAAACAAGAAGGAAAATTTCAAGGACAGAACAAAGCGAAACATGGCAGATAACCGAGAGGCAAAAGACAGAGGAGCACACGAAGAAAGGGAAAGGAGAAGACAAAGCAGCAGATGTAAGGAAAAGGAAGGAGAGAAGAAAATAATGTTAAATTACAGGTAATAAGGAAAATAAGACTCCCCGTAATTGTTGTACTTACTGCCAGGGCGTTGTGATCATTTTTCATTCATAATTTCTCGCCATTTATCATAAACGCGCGAGATTCGCTTGTGTTCTTTCCTTTTGCCTGTAAGTTTCTATTCTTTACGTTTATGTCTTCCGATATATCAGACATTTGTCGTCTTTTTTCTTCCAAAGTGGATCTAATTTGTTACCTTGTAAAGCAGTGAGTTTTATTTCCTTTTTGGATAGATGTTGTTTAGGGGTTTGTTCAACATCTTGTGTGGATTAAGAAACGAGAAATCCAAGACCAAGTATACTGATTTAACTGAACATTACAAGAACAAAAATGCGACATACAAGATATTCAACTTAATCTTTAAAATTAGTTTTTGTTCCCGTAAGAGAGGGTATTGCAAAAGTTGAAAATCCAGATGACAGTATAGTCAGGAAGGAGATCCCTAAACGTGTCACCCATGAAGTTTGTATAAAAAAGCAAGACATTTGAAGTTTGACTTGGAGGTTGGATTCGTAATTAAAAAAAGTTATGTATTAGTTAGGTAAGTAGATGTAGGTACCTATACGAAAAAAACAACGAATAATATTCGTTGTTTCAATATTATTGTATTTACAGTGACAAGCAGCAAAAACGGACTATTAAACAAAAACGACTGTATTCGTCATCATATAGTCAGGAAGGAGATCCCTAAACGTGTCACCCATGAAGTTTGTATAAAAAAGCAAGACATTTGAAGTTTGACTTGGAGGTTGGATTTGTAATTAAAAAAAGTTATGTATTAGTTAGGTAAGTAGATGTAGGTACCTATACGAAAAAAAACAACCAATATTGTATTTACAGTGACAACCAGCAAAAACGGACTATTAAACAAAAACGACTGTATTCGTCATCACCAGAGAGTTTTGAAGGAAATACCTTAGGACCCACCATCGCCATGTCATTGTAAAAGATGATTAAAGCTTATTTCTCCCTCCATTTTAATAAAAACAAAAGCATTTCCCGCCCGGACTCAAACGGAGAAGGGAGGAGGCGAAAGAAATGAAACTTTTAGTGAAAAACATTTGAAAATTTATGAACGGGAAATGAACAGTTTTTTCTCCTCTGTAAAACAAGAGAAGAAAGTAATGGGGTCCCACAACAAACGCGGCTCTAATCATAGGAAACGGACAAGTATCACCTATGTAGGATTGTAGGTGTTGGATAGGTGTTAAGTAATCGTCCCGAGCTGATCTACAAGATTGATTACTTCAAAGAACAGCCATGGAATTTGGTCTGGTTCCGGAAATGGAAAGTAAGTAAGTTAGTAACAGAGGAGATAAGATTCATAGATAAACTGTAGAGAGTAGAGACAATAGTAATAGCCTTTATTTGTACAGTATAATATTGACAACAAGCTCTTAAAATAATGCCTGAATAAAAATGTACAAAATCAGATAAGTATCTGAGGCCTCTGAGGCCTCCGTAAGTACAATACAGTAGATAAATTAGATACCCACCAAAAATTGGAGGAAAAGGAAAAAGAAGAGGAGGAAGAAGTAGTAAAAGGAATAACAAAGGAAAGTGAATTGGAGATGTAAAAAGAAGAGGAAGAAGAGAAGGGGGAAGAAACAACTGGAAAAGGGAAGGAAGAAGTAGAAGATAGGGGGAAGGCTGTAAAGATAACGTAGGAAGGAGGGATGGAGGAGAACGAGGTAGGCGAGAAAAGGGGAAGAATATTACAGTAGATAAATTAGATACCCACCAAAAATTGGAGGAAAAGGAAAAAGAAGAGGAGGAAGAAGTAGTAAAAGGAATAACAAAGGAATGTGAATTGGAGATAAAAAAAAAGAGGAAGAAGAGAAGAGGGAAGAAACAACTGGAAAAGGGAAGGAAGAAGTAGAAGATAGGGGGAAGGCTGAAAAGATAACGTAGGAAGGAGGGATGGAGAAGGAGGAGGGAAGAAGAATAATGTAAATGTAAATGCAGTTTCTCTGTGTTATTATGTCACAATTTTGGTGCTCACTGCAGCATTTTAGGATTTTCCCAATATCTCAATAATCCTAACATACAATGTTTACCTACCATGCTGGCACCGGTCGCTATGCGCATTTATATGTCATAGCTACTCATTTTACTCACGAGGCTGAGTGGGCCCCGCAACAGTCAGTCACGGAATCAATCATTTCTTGACCCCGCCGGGAATCGACCCCGGGTCTCCCGCGTGCAATGCGAGCGCAGTGACCACTACGCCATGGGAGCTGAAGGAGGAAGAATAGTGTTTTCTGGGTGAACTTGATGTCCACTATGGAGCTCTGGATAACTGGATATGTTGCTGGATGTGGAGGAAATCGAGGACAGACAAGATAACATTAGGAAACAGGAAAATCCTGTGGTAAATATTAAAAAAGAACTAAACGAACACAAAGATCAGAGTATGACTCTATGGAGTATGTGGCAATACCATGTACGCGTCCTCAACTAATATCTCGAATCATTCTTCTGGTACAAGTTTGAGAGTACAAGAGAAGACAACGTCATAGTTGTCTTAAATAGGACAACAGGGAACTATTTATATTGAGAGATGAAGAAAATATGAAAAGAGAAATCAAATAGGAGGGCGAGAAAGAAGCCAGAATATAAGGAAGGAAGGAGAAATGGAAGAAAGGGAGAAGGACGATAACGAATGAGGGAGAAGGAACTTGAGGAAGAAAAGTAAGAGATGCGGGAAAGGAAGAGAAGAAGAGTGGGATAGGAGGAGAAAAAGGAAGAGAGGATATAAAGAGGAGAAGGAGGAGAAGAGACGTTCACTCTCAGCTTTTCCACTCGACTAGGTCTGAGCACAATAGCTCACGGGTTCAAAGCATACACTGTCATCCTTTACGTATAATAACGTCTTTATAAGGTCTTATCTCTTATAGATAACTTATATCCTGCCTAATCTTTAAATCCACGACTTCTTGAATACCTATACAAGTACATATCTGATACGATCTAAACATTCTAAACCATGTTGCCATTGAATCAACGATCTGAGTTCTTATCTTCAAAGTTTTAGCTATACGATTTTTCGTTTAGTTTTTCCTCCTTACGGTCATTGCTTAGCCTATAGAAGGCACAGGAAGGCACTTATTTTTCTTTTTTACCCCCTCAATTTGTTGTTAGGGCTAACTACACATTGTATCTTTGTAGTGGGAGGGAGGGGGAGAAGGAAAGGGAGAGAAGGGAGAGCTAAAAAACTAATTATATTTCTTTCTTCTAATTTATATTTTTAATTCCTGCTACGTGACAGAGGTTTTGTTTTGGTTTTCATGTTTTCAGTCTCTCTCTCCCACCCTATCTCTCTTTCTCTACTTCTCCTCCCCCTCCCTTCCTTTTTTTGTACCTACGAACTTGGAAGAGAAGAAAGTAATGGGGTCCCACAACAAACGCGGCTCTAATCATAGGAAACGGACAAGTATCACCTATGTAGGATTGTAGGTGTTAAGTAATCGTCCCGTGCTGATCTACAAGATTGATTACTTCAAAGAACAGCCATAGAATTTGGTCCTTTTTTCTGGGACTCCTTTTGGACCCAACAAAATAGCTTTGACACCTAGTACACACGCTACAAGTGGTGAACTTGAACAACAAAATTTTCCTACCACAACGTGTATATATTTTGTATGAATGCCTGCAATTAATATTACATATGCAATGTGCCAAACATTTAACGCACAAACCATTTCTTTCTTTACAGGGGTAACCCCAACACTTAACAACAGGTAGATTGAAAATTATAAGAAACTTTCATCCCGAGCCGGGACTCTCAAAAGCAAACGTACCCAAACAGAAAAGTCGAGGTACAGGAGAAGGAGAGAGAAAAAAAGACACAAGTTTTAAAAGAGGAATTAATTTGGTAAATGAAATTCAACCTCGTTTTTCCGAAAAAGCGAAAACCTTTGGACACGAAACCTTTGCACACCGGCACAAAAAAGTAAACACGATGAAATAAACATAAAACCAAACGAAACTCACTTCGGAAGAGATTAAACGACAAAAGGTTTGGGATGGAAAAAAAACGAGAAATGTTCCAGTTGAATTTGATGCTGACCTTTGAAGTTTTTTTTTACGTCAGATGTAAACGTAACGTTTCATTTCACTCTAATCTAAAATGACCTCACAGATGAATGATAGTTTGAATATTATTTACCAGTCAATTTTCCAGTTTGACATTTTTTATGCTCATCATTTTAAAATTAGAGGTTGAAGGATAGGTAGATATGTAGGTACACTTCTTATAATTACAACTAACTTTGAAAAAGGGTCTAACATTTATCATGAATGCAACCTTGTGCAGCAAACTAAATATTCAGCCTGAACAGATGTCACTTTTCAGTATTGTAACATTTTCTATTAACGAACGAAGTGAGGTCCCAGTTTTAACTGGACGAATTTTACTTTAGTTTGTCTACTTCACTATAAATTTCGAACGGTAGGTAGGTAGGTAGGTAGGTATGTCCGAAAGGACCCAAATATTCATTCACCACATAAATAACCTTGTTTAATATTTCCAAACATTTAAACTGGATTAAAAAATTTAAAAAAATAATAATAATAAACTGGATTCCTTAATTTGACTTACCTATTTTACTAACAGAAAAGAACAAAGTTTGAAAAACACAAAAATAAAATCACAATTAACCGACTCCCGATCGACTGTTTCCGTGCTTGCCCAGAACTGAACTTGGAACTTGCTAGCTGATTCAAAGTGCGTAGAAAGAAAAAGTTTACTGCGTCCAATTTTTCCTCGATTCTGATTGGTTGTCAGGATATCGAATGATTTTATAGGGCGACTACACACGGTCTGAAAAAATTTCCAACTACCTACCTGGATTTTCAGTGTCTTTTTCCTAGAACTTTTTTTCTCTTGCTTTGTGCTTTGTGCCTTTTGCCAAATCTCTCGAAATAGAGCGAAATGACTCAGAGACCGAAAAATGCCTTCCCTTCGCAGTCAATTTCTGTAGCACATCTATAGGTGTGTCCACATTTAGTCGACGGCCGTCGCGTCGATCGATGACCTATTCATGTTCTACCTACATAGGTAGGTCAGTTTTCATATTGACAAAATCAGACCGTGTGGAGTCGGCTTTCACCAAGTTAGGCAGGTACCTGGCAAGGGTGCCTGAGAAACTTTTAAATTCTACTTTCTCACACAAATTTATTTTTTCATGGTTTTCCTTATTTAAACCAGTGGCGTGTAGTACAAGTTTCACTGGATTTAATTTTTCAGCCAGTGGCGCGGTGTTAGCACGTTGAATACACCAGTTCCCACTGGATCACTGAGGTTAAGCAACGTTACACGTGGTTGGTATTTGGACGGGTGCTGCTGGCTTTTCAAAAAAGTGGCATAAATGTTCACCACACATTTTTTTTTTTTTTTTTTTCACATGATTGAGATCACTAGTTTATTGAACAACTATTTTTAACCGGGCCCTCAAAGAAAAAAGCCCATGGTTTTGATTTCCAAGAGCTTCAAATGTGTAAACTGGGACACCCTGTAAACATATACTTACATTGTATACCTATCTGATGTTAGAGGAGAAGAATTCAAAAGAAATAAGGGAGGAAAAAGAACTCCGAGAAGGAGAGGAGGAGAGAGAGGAGAGGGAAGGAGGACGAACTTGGTGTTCGCACCCAAATTGTAATTTGTGGCTTGTGATTCGTTCAAACTGGGGGTAAAAACACTTCTCATTAGATACTCGTACCTACACTCATTCTCAAAAAGAAGTATGAGAAAATGAAAGAAAGGTAGAGGAGAAGAATTCAAAAGAAATAAGGGAGGAAAAAGAACTCCGAGAAGGAGAGGAGGAGAGAGAGGAGAGGGAAGGAGGGAGAGAGCGAGAGAGAGGGATGTAGGGATAGGGAGGGAGAGAGAGAGAGAGCCTCAGCCTCGTAAAGTAATTAGTTTATTACGTGTATAAAATGAGAAGAAGCTCCCCTAAACTTTTTAAAAGCGTCGTTTAATATAGAGAATTCCTTTGATGATGAGAAATATATTAAAAAGTAAATGATAATATTAAAATACTTTCTAAAGAAGATGAAAAACTCTCGTGATGGGTGCTGAGGAGATGCATTCTCAACAGCACAGGAATATTGAATTCCTCCCGTCCGCCCTTCCCTTTTGGTCTGGACTGTACAGCTCAAATTCAAAGATGAGAGAAAGAGGAGAAGAAAAAGGAGCGGTAAAGACTTACAGAAGGAAAAAATTAAATAATTGATAGATAAAAAGAGAGAGGGAGGAATGAGAGAAGAAAAGGAAAGATATAGGATAGGGATGGTAAAAGGGAGAGAGAAATGGATCATATTAGATATATTGGAGAAAGATTCTAACATTTTCAACCATTTTTGACTTCGAGGAAATCCATTTTGAAGAAACCGCAGACAGCGAAAGAGAAAGACGAAAAAAGAAAGATAGTGGAAGAGAACGAGAGAAATCAAACTAAAACTTCTCTCATGTTTCCTCTTCTTTCTTTTAATAATTCTCTTCTTTTCAATATGGTCCATCAGATCAAGACCACCGTTTTCTTCTTTCTAATTCACATCGGGGGATATTTTTTTCTTCTTCTTTTTTCTATATCTTTTGTACTTTTTACCGCAAGTTTGCAAAGTTTTCGCAATGAATTTTCCTTGTGAATAGTTCCGAGGAAAATGCATGGAATAACTTTCCCCCGAAACACGAAATTATTTAAAACGGAATTTTTATGATCTTTTTAGACAAAGAAACAGAATAGTCAGAATACTCCGCTATGTATCTGAGAAAAGGAAAGGAGGAGAAGGAGGAGGAGAGGGAGAAGGAGGAGGAGAGGGAGGTCTGATGTTATATTAGAAGACATGGGGATAATGGAGAGTCGGTAATGGTAAAATACTTTTTCATTACACCCAATATAAACGTACCTATATCCGTAAGTACACACACACACATGAAAAGTGTAATCTGGTGTAGCAGAAAGCTTAGAAGCAGACTAATACCTTTGCATTACAGAAGAAATTACTATTAAATGAACAACATGATACACGAAAATAACCTGAAGAGGGGAGGATTTCCCAAAAGAGGGGAGAGGGGGTAGCATTTATTTCACCATAAACTAGCTGGATTCAAATATTGTTTTCCCTATCATTATTATCAGCAATATCCAACTGTGCTATAGGGGTTATGTACCAAAGAAAGGGCGTTAGGACACAGGAACAAGGGTACCTAAACCTAGAACTTGAATTAAGCTTTTACGAATGTACAAATCTATAGATCTGTAGATTCGTAGGGTTGTTTCACTCCGAGGGTTAGGTGTAGGGGAAAACAGTCATAGAAGATTTGTTAAGCTTTTACAAATCTAGAACTTGAAGGTTTGGACAAGACCTTCCAAACTGGGGAAAACAACAGTATTAACAGTCCTCTAATTCCTGTCGTGATGAATGTCCCTGTAATTCCTTTAAAAATGGATATTGATGGACATCCCCGGTATCCTTTTATGTGTATAGGTTATTCACTTATTGGAAACATCCCTATATTGTTCAACGTAGTTATACTGTATAGCCATGAACAGAAATGTCCTATCAGAAATGTCCTACATTAGGAGCGCTTGACATAAACGCCAGTATAGTTGCTGCTCTATTTTCAGTTTACTTTGATCTCGAGTAATTTTATCACACCCATTTCATATGATAATGGATTACACTAGAAACTTCATATAGTATTTGAGAGTTCGTACTGAAAATATAATGCTGATGAGATGGGGAATAGTTTGGATCTAGATTATTCTAGACAGATAGAAATAGTTGCGCTATCTATTTATCCAAGTCAGAGATGGGCAAGTTTTGGTGAGGGCGGGCCGGATTGAAAATATAAAGTACCTAATAAAGTAGGTAAGTAGTAGGGTCACATTAAACACATGGAATTGCTACAATTCACCACAGGCGAAATTTGAAATGGGCAGTAAAAAGCTTTCATTGTTTCAATAGAAAGAAAGTATTTTTTGTCAATAACTATTGTTAAAATGTCCATACATTATAATCAGACAGAGGAAGGTCAGTTTTCAAAACGAGAAATTATGACCGTGGTTTGGGCGCGGTCCAGATTTCAGATTTGCCCGCCCCATAGTTTGCCCATCTCTGATCTAAAGATAACATCCATGGAGGCAATCAGGATATGTTGTTTAGATTCATCAGATTTTAATTGCTTTGAAAATAAAATGATACCTCGGTATAACACAAAATGTTGGGCGTAAAGGGTTCTTGTTCCAAAATAGTTTCCTCCTCTCGGTGCACCCCACTTGTTTCAGAATTTTCCTAATAATCTGATGATAACAATCTTCATTGTGACATGCTATCAGCCGAGTTATTATATCAAAGGGGCATTTTTTAGGGTACCCTACGGACATTATTAGAACTGACTCAATTACTTTTGAAGGTCAACCACACAGTCTACATTACAAAGGCAACAGTATCTGCCATCTAACTGTTCAGCAGTGGCTTTAGACTGTCAGCTTAAAAAAAAGCTCCTTATATAACAATGATGTCAGAAATAAAAAGCCCGGAGATTTTCTTTCTTTCTTTTTTCTGCTACTATAGACCTTTTTGTTTGTTTTCGCAATAAACGCTGTTTTTACATCACTTGGAAAAGAACAAAATGTAGGGTTTAGTACAAGAAGTAATGAAGACATATTACGTAAATACGTAATTATAGAGAGAAATACAGACAGGAGAACTCTTGAGGAAGAGAGAGAAAAGAAAGGAGAGACATGAAAAGGGTGAGGAGGGGAAAAAGGAAGAGAAAAGGAGGAGAAGAAGGAGGGGGAGGAGGAAAAGGTAGAAGACTAAATAGATAAGGAGAGTGATGTGAGAATTCACATGAGCGCATTGTAATGAAATATGAGGGAATTAGGGTAAAATAAAATGATATAGGGGATTAGTGATGAAATATTTATGAAAATAATGTACGCTCTGTTGTGTGAGCTATTACTCATGAGAGTAAAGTATATAGACATGATCTACGATACATTGGGGTTACAGGGTTGAGGTGTGGGGTACCGCAACACCAGAATGGTATAATGGATTCCAAGCACACACGGCGAAAGGTTGCAAGAGCAGTAAGTGAATAAGTAGTAACGTTAACTCCTAATAAGGTGTATTTTCCTATCGGAAACGGTGGTTTCCTTTTGGAAACTGATGTTTGGGAATGCGCCATCTTGGATTTCCAATGGTTTAGTACAGGCTCTACCACGCCACCTAGTGGGTGAACACTAACAATTACCGTATTTGAGTTTAAAAGAGGAGAGCTTCAGAAGAGGGCTAATTGTCTCAGTTTCCGAAATAAAAGGGAAATACAACTAGGTACACTTAAAATTTTGTATCAATGTATCAAAATTTACCGAGGAAGGTTAAACAAAGATGTAATCAAGAGATCACGAAAACTGTAAAATAACAGAAATAGGAGTAATACATTTCAAATGAATATAACCTCAGGTATGTTATAGAGAGAAATACAGACAGGAGAACTCTTGAGGAAGAGAGAGAAAAGAAAGGAGAGACATGAAAAGGGTGAGGAGGGGAAAAAGGAGGAGAAGAAGGAGGGGGAGGAGGAAAAGGTAGAAGACTAAATAGATAAGGAGAGTGATGTGAGAATTCACGTGAGCGCATTGTAATGAAATATGAGGGAATTAGGGTAAAATAAAATGATATAGGGGATTAGTGATGAAATATTTATGAAAATAATGTACGCTCTGTTGTGTGAGCTATTACTCATGAGAGTAAAGTAGACATGATCTACGATACATTGGGGTTACAGGGTTGAGGTGTGGGGTACCGCAACAACAGTATGGTATAATGGCACGGCGAAAGGTTGCAAGAGCGGTAAGTTAACTCCTAATAAGGTGTATTTTCCTATCGGAAACGGAAACGGTTTCCTTTTGGAAACTAATGGTTGGGAATGGTTGGAAACTAATGGTTGGTCCAGTGGTAACGCGCTTGCTTGCCATGCAGAAGGTCCCGGGTTCGAATCCCACCGGAAAGGAGAGACATGAAAAGGGTGAGGAGGGGAAAAAGGAGGAGAAGAAGGAGGGGGAGGAGGAAAAGGTAGAAGACTAAATAGATAAGGAGAGTGATGTGAGAATTCACGTGAGCGCATTGTAATGAAATATGAGGGAATTAGGGTAAAATAAAATGATATAGGGGATTAGTGATGAAATATTTATGAAAATAATGTACGCTCTGTTGTGTGAGCTATTACTCATGAGAGTAAAGTAGACATGATCTACGATACATTGGGGTTACAGGGTTGAGGTGTGGGGTACCGCAACACCAGAATGGTATAATGGATTCCAAGCACACACGGCGAAAGGTTGCAAGAGCAGTAAGTGAATAAGTAGTAACGTTAACTCCTAATAAGGTGTATTTTCCTATCGGAAACGGTGGTTTCCTTTTGGAAACTGATGGTTGGGAATGCGCCATCTTGGATTTCCAATGGTTTAGTACAGGCTCTACCACGCCACCTAGTGGGTGAACACTAACAATTACCGTACCTATTTGAGTTTAAAAGAGGAGAGCTTCAGAAGAGGGCTAATTGTCTCAGTTTCCGAAATAATAGGGAAATACAACTAGGTACACTTAAAATTTTATATCAATGTATCAAAATTTACCGAGGAAGGTTAAACAAAGATGTAATCAAGAGATTACGAAAACTGTAAAATAACAGAAATAGCAGTAATACATTTCAAATGAATACCTCAGGTATGTTGGTGTGAGTTTAATTAACAAAAGATCTCCAATTTGAAAAGAAACTTGTGCACATTTTCTCGTCAATTTCATTTTGACGTAAGCTGATACTTATTTCTACATTTTTTTCAAAATCATTATTACATTTTTCTCGTTCTTCTACTTCTTCTTCGTCTTTCCTTTCTTTCTACTATGGAGTTTGTTGTATGTAGGTAGGTACGACACGTGCGTATTGTTGGGAAGAATGGGATGTATTTTTCACACCCTTGTTATTTTGTTACATTGTTGAATAACTTAAATTTACCCATTGTTAGTTTTTATTACATTGGATGCAATTATTACCGATTCTGAGATAAATTGTCACGATTTTGCATCGTGTAGAAGAATTCATATCGATTTACATTTTGTCAAGTTGGTTCCAGACAAGTTCCTCATATTATGAGCACCAATAAGATAGTATCAACTATTATTTAATGAATTTTAATCAATTAAATGAACTGATTGAGAACATCAGATTCCGTGAAAATGTCTAAGAAAATTGGATATGTCTCTGTGGTATTACGACGTATACGAGTATTTACCTATAGCTTAAAAGAAGGAATGTAGGTATCTAGAGACTCTAATAGAGAGTTAATATGTACAGACGTATCGTTTTCCCGAATCTTTTATTATAAAAGGACGTTTTTGACCTTTTAGAAAGTAGGAATGTGTGGGATTTGGGGAAAGATGGAACACGCTTATTTGGTCTTGTGATGTTGACACACTATTGTGTATGCTCGTTGATAATATATTTTCGTGACAATTAGGTATTAAATATTATATTTTTGTGACAATTAGGTATTTAAATATTATATCTCTCTCTCTCTCTCTCTCTCTCTCTCTCTCTCTCTCTCTCTCTCTCTCTCTCTCTCTCTCTCTCTGTGTGTGTGTCTTGTAGCAATAACTGTCGCAGTGTCGCAATTTTTATATTTGAACATTGAAGCATTTAGTTATTTTACAGCTACAGTTAAAAGAGAAAGTAAACGGGATAAAGTAAAAGGCGGTGTGGAAATTCGTATGGGAGAGAATTTGAGATAAATAATCATATAACAGGAAATGGCGAGAAAGAAAGAGAAGTGATGAGATAAATGGAGAATGGAGAAAGAATGAAAATAAACCCGTCTGACTCTTGAAATGTTCACGTCGACGGTTGAAACGTTAAAAAAAAGGAAAAGGGAGAGAAGAAGAAGAAGAACAACAACAACAACAAAGGTAAAGTGGGGGAAAAATGAAAAAGACCGATAGGGAAAGAATTGAGTTCAGAAATAATTATAATCCCCACAAATTATTATAGTAATGTTGTAGGTAAATAAATAGCATACCTAGCCAAATAATAAAGCAAAGAAAAACCCTCAAAAATTATTATTTATTATTAATGCACAGTACAATCATGTCTGGTATGTGATACAAATTTCAACAGAAGAGACTCATACTACATAACATGAAGGTGGAAGGGCCACGCTTTGCTTTTCTTTTGATAAATTCATCTATTGAATTCGAGTCTTTTCAGGGAAAAAACTGCCAAAGGAAATCTATGGTAAACGTTTTTATTTTACCTAGACAAAGCAGGGAAAGCGGGAGAAAGAGAGACAGATAGAGCGAGAGAGAGAGACTATGTCAAAAACTTCCAGAAAAACGAGTATTTTTTATGACAATAACTAAAACAACAACAGCAATAATAACACAAAATATAGAAAAGTGGGGTGAAAGAAGACAGTCAAGAGCGTCCCTTGACCCGCGCATGTTTTGCAATGAATTTAATGAAACTTTATTTGCACTGACGGACGATGACGAAACATAAAATAAATATTAGCCAAAGGAAACACTGAAACAGGGGAGACAAAAGAAGGCCAAGAAGGGGAAATGCCAAGGCTGTGCGCGGGAGGAGGGGCGAGAGAGAGAGAGGAGGTAGAGTGAAGGATAGAGAGAGAGAGGAAGGAAAGGAGGGGAGGTAGAGATGGAGGGAAGAGAAAAGAGAGGGAGGGATGAAGGTGAGACGGGTAGATGGGAGGGATGGAGGGGAGAAAGAGAGAGAAGGGAAGAGAGAGGGAGGAGGAGGAAACAGAGGCAGTATGTTTCCAGTGTATTTTGGGGGTTGTTAAAAAATATGGCAAGTAAGCACCACCGTCCGAATATAATATCATAAAACACACATAGACCTGACGGAGATAACACAGGTTAAGGACACAAACTATGGTGATTCAATGTTTCTCAAACAAACATTCATTTGACCACCTCAATTTAATTTAAACCAGAACTCCAGAGCAAGCCTCCCTTCATTTAAACTGAATAAACTAGAACACATGAATAACAAAATAAAACCAATACACCCGTAATACTCATGTTATTGAAAAAGAATAAGGCAAAAAACACGAAAAAGTGCTTTACACTTTACTTTCCCTTTGCTAATGATTTCCCTAATGTATGGAATAATTAAGGCATAGGTTAGTGACACCCCTCTTCCCTTAACTCTCCCATTACACCCTGGGAGGTTAATTACCCACAGGTTGTGAATCACTGTGGAGGAATAAATGGCAACCATGGATGTTAATATTTTACAACGTTTCTGTTACTGCTAATAATGCTGCTTCTGCTACTTTTATTGTTAGTTGTTACTACTGCTTAATCCTCACTCAACTTTCACCAACTATAGTAGTTAAACAGTAAAAGTCAAAACTTTGAAAATCCCGACTATATATCAACCCTTTGATGGCCAGATCATTTTATCTGAGACGAAGGGAGAGAGATTGTTTTTTATATTATTATTATTATTATTATTATTATTATTATTATTATTATTATTATTATTATTATTATTATTAAAGTGTACTAACAAGAGATAACTTATTAATAACATAAATAAACGAAAATATGCCTACTGCCTACCCAACCCCAAAAGAAGAGCTTATTGTCAACAGGAAAAACATCTCCAGATCGAAAGGACTTCGATGAGAACCCAACTCTTGTATAAGAGTTGGGTTACCACTTATCTCCCTTGTACTTTAGTAGGTAAGTCAACAATAGAAAGAACCCTTAGGAAAATAAATAATACACGTCTACCCACGCAGATAATTCTCTAAAGTAGTCAAAAGACAACATTCGATTTCGAAAAGAGCCCTTTCTACAGCCTACATTAGTTCTGTACTGCAGATTTTCTCCATCGAGAGAACTTCATGTATTTGCAGTGACCTTCTAGTAACATCTGCGTCTTATTGTGGGCCTATAACCCACAAAAGGTCAAGAGAGCTACAAGGCTTAAAAGATATTAAAATGTATGGTACGAGGTAGATGACTGTGATATTTTGGACTTTTCATTTTTATGGCACTACAAGGAATTGAGCAGGAACAAGATTTAATACCTAAGGGTTGCTATGAGGTTCTAAGACCTGACACTCGCACTATAAAGTAGGATAAGTAGCATAAACTAGTGGATATAAATACGATAAAGTTCTACTTGGATTTATTTGAGTTCTTAATCCTCACTGGGACGTAACATTTGCTGTTAAATGAGATCCGGATTGCGTCACAAATTTTGGCATAATTCTACAAACACCGGCAGATACTTGTCGGTACACAGTTCACAGTAGAAACAAAATCTGTGGAAGTAGGTAAGTCTTATCCTAATCTTCCTGACATCTACATCTATTGCTCCTGAAAAATATAACAGAATACCTACATAAATATGTAGCTAGCTAGATACACACATTCTGTAAATTCTGTTGAAATAGGGCTGAAAGGGCCCCTCACATCTGCAGTGTTCCCAAATTCAGGAAACATCACAAACGTTTTATTAGGTTCATTAGAGGACGTATACTTACCACACTATTTAAGAAGTTACCGTCTAGTCAAACTTAGATGGCCTTTAATGTAAAATTAAGAGAAAATTTCGTTCTAAATTATAACCTAACTTAATAATTAAATTATTTCAAACATAACTTAATTGAAATTATTTCAAACATATTCGGGATTCGGGGTTTCAAGGTGTTAATATTAAACATTTCTTCATTGTTTTTCTCGTTTCAAACGTGCCCGTACTCGCAAATGTAAACATTTTCTAAAGACTGAGCATTTGTACACACATCTCACATCTACATCTGTAAGAAGTATTCCTAAGTTAATTAACGTATGCATAAGCTATTTATGAAATTCACAACCTTGTGTACTCCAGAAACTCTCTCTAATTGTTTAGAGTTTAGAGCACAAGGAGAGCTTAGCTGAAGTAGGTGCTTACCTACATTTAGTTTCTTCAACGTGGCATACATGAGCAAAGTTTCGAGAAGTGAACACATTACATAATGGGTGTAAACAAAAGTTCATCCGGTGCTGAAATATTCACAATTGTGCCACTTGGCACTTGGATCTCGATCGTATGTGGAACACAAAAGCTGTGTGTTCGTTCGATCAGTAGAAAATTACCAAGATAAACAAAACACTTTTTGGTACACGATCGAAAGGAGTGAGGTCTAAGTTTCTTATACAGTTTTCTATCTACATAACAGGGTCATACACAGGATTTAGTCGAGGGGGGGTGTATGCTTCAAATCTTTGGAGCCTTACCTACAGCAAAGGAGAAAATTTGATCTCGAGGGGAAGGCCCGGACCCCCTCGGTCCCCCGACCTAAATATAGCCCTGCTACATAGGTAATGCGTTAGGTTCATAGTTGGAGCGCCTATAATTGCTCGTCTATTTTATTGTCTGCTTTAATAGAGACACTACTCGTAATGTCTACTTCAATACAAACACTACTTGTGATGTCTACTTCAATACAGACACTACTTGTGATGTCTACTTCAATACAAACACTACTTGTGATGTCTACTTCAATACAAACACTACTTGTGATGTCTACTTCAATAGAGACACTACTCGTTATGTCTTTTTCAACAGAGACACTACTTGTGATGTCTACTTCAATAGAGACGCTACTTGTGATGTCTACTTCAATACAGACACTACTTGTGATGTCTACTTCAATACAGACACTACTTGTGATGTCTACTTGAATAGAGACACTACCATGTCTTTTTCAATAGAGAACAAAATGTGACTCATATAGACTTCCTAAACTCAAACTTGTCTTGAGATTGGAATTGAGGCTGGGATCAGTGGAAGCAAGGACAGGTCACTATGTGTTCCTCAACTAGTATCGAACGCGCGTCCTCCTGTTCAACAAACGAGTATCTCGACCATTGAGGCACATTGTCATTCATCATTACCAACATTCAGAACCCGAAGAACGTGAAAGGCACGTCCTATTCTTTCTCAGATTATTTTGAATGTCACTTGTGACTGCACTAGAAACTCCCCTCTCTCAAGTCCAAATAGAGATAGGAGCAATGGGAATACTGTAGAGAAGATGACGGAGTATTAATTACGCCACACCGGTAGGGTATGAAGAGCAAAAGCTTTTCTAAAGTACCTCACTATAGAGATACTAAAAGGTTTTGTCACCTTTGAACGCATAACATACATGACACTTTCTGGGCTTCCAAAGTTTCCAATTAATATACATTAAAGGTGCTAAAAGCATCGTCATGAGCTGTAGTTTCAACAAAATACCTATAATACAACTACATCATACAGATACAGTTCTAAAGTCTACAACCGAGCATCAATAATAGGAGATAGTGGAGATACTTTGTATAGTGGTCAGAACTGATGAAAACTTTGTGCGAAATACGGAACGATGGGATGGAGAATTGCATATAGGCTGAATCTAATTGAAGTACACACACAACATACACACATTTCTATCAAAGCCCCCTTGGAATCCTTAGATACGTGTATAAATTAAATTATTTATTTCCATTTATACAGTAGGGAAGTAGATATTAATACGTATATTATTAGACTGCTAGAACAAGGGAATTACTTCAAAAACCAGAGAGTGAAAATATTGAATGCTAGTCAAGGAGTTTCTAAAGTTCTTCAAACAATTTCCACAGTAAAATTCCACATATTTATGCATTTATCATTATGAGGAAATGAATGTAGAGAAACCAAGCCGCAGCCACAATATTAGATCGTTTATTTCCATTTATACAGTAGGGAAGTAGATATTAATACGTATATTATTAGACTGCTAGAACAAGGGAATTACTTCAAAAACCAGAGGGTGAAAATAAACCACATTATATTCAATGCTAGTCAAGGAGTTTCTAAAGTTGTTCAAACGATTTCCACTATAAAATTCCTCATATTTATGCATTTATCATTATGAGGAAATGAATGTAGAGAAACCAAACCCGCAGCCACAATATTAGATCTCTATTATTTGTTCCATTCCATTCCTGATGAAGAAGAATTTCATCTCCTCTTCTTTCTCATTATCTTCCTTCTCCGCCTCGGCTCAGTTGTCAACCGCACAAATAAATTTATGTGCGGAAAAATAGTTCGAGACTCGGCAGCCAAAAAACAGGAGACGAAGAAGGAGCAGTAGTTCTGTCTCGCCATATAATAATTTTTCCTCCTCCTTTCTGTCTAATATACATACCCCATCCTGTGCTATATCGTTACCACTCCTATGATTTATGCAGAGAATACGGAGGCTATGCAAACTATCGTATATTATTTGTGCACTCTGCTCCTCCGTACGCGAGACATTTCGCTATAATTTTCCGTCTAGCGTTGACATCGGGGAGGGAGAAGGAACCCAAAGAAGAAGAAAAGTAAATAACCACTATGGTATAAACATAAATATTGAAATCGGAAGAAAAGTTACGAGGAATCGATGAAAAGTTTTCATACATATCTTCACCAGAATGCAGGAGAAAACTGTGAGACTTCTGTTCAAGCAAAATATTAGGTTATTTATTTATTTATTGGAAATCGGGGAAGTTGTTTTTAACCACTGCAAGTTCTCGACTTGCTTTGACATTTCTTGTCGAAGTTGTCTCAAGTTGCTCCTGAAGTTTTCCAATTCACTTTCCTTGCAAACTTCAATCTCTCGTCATGCATGGAACAAGGCTCCGCTTCCACACTACAATATTCATCTTGCCATCAGCAGCCATCAAGGCGAGAACAGGAGATTAACAAACACTTTCCATAAAATCTTTTTTATCTACTATGCTATGGGATTCCGGATTTTCTCAAGCTGAAACTTGTTGCACAAACACTAGGTAACTACTAATGGTGCTACGCACTGTAGTGAAGTTGATACCTCTTTTGAAAAACACAACTCCTAAAAATCCTTCTCTTGTTTAGTACTTTTCATTTGAATAATCTGAAACAACACGCTTGGAAATCCTCTCATTTTTTTCTCGTTTTAGGTCTTCCTTTTTTCCTGCAATTTATTTTCACGGTGGAAAAAGTAGAGGGAAAAATTAAAACACAGAACAGCCTAAGATGATGTAACTACAGGGTCCTTGAAACACCGACGCATAATACTGAAAACACTGCAAAAATGTCGCGATGTGATTGAAAATCCTGATTACATAGCTCTTAATATATGATGTTTACTGAAGAATCATTTAATGAAATGGAAGAAGTAGTAAACATGGACATTGAAAGCAAAAGGTTCTTCCGATACCAATGTTTATTGTCAATGGAATAGAAAGCCTAATCCTCAGGAAAACAACCAGTGACTCTCATACAAACCTAGTATAAAAAGGATGATAAAGGTAAGGAAGTTTGTAGATCAAACAAAAATAGAAATCCTAAACAAACAATAAAATTTCTCTTGATATGAATACGGGAAATAGCTTCCGGGTTTTAAACATGTCTTCCGAAATCCGGAAGCTCACCTTGATTTGTTGACCATTTGAGACTTTGATCAATACAGGATAACAGGATATACATTTTCTGGGTCATCACATCACTGTTTTTTCACCCACATCATTTCCTAGATTGTACACTCTCTACAACTACATACATATTTAAATTTGGTCGCACCCTATACAAAGTAGGGTTCTGTGGATAGAGCAGGAATGTTGTTTACTTTTCTCTCTCTCCAAGCATTTTCTTCACTCTATTTCTCTTTTCCAGCCTTTTCTTCATGAATTCTTTATTAAGGCGAGTGATTTTCAAATGTACAAAAGCTTTTACTGCTCTCTCCGTCTTCCTAGTAATGTTATGAGGTCATTATAACCCATCCGATCTCGTCTGTGTCCTTTCTTTTTAACACCATCGCATCATCAAATTCAAGAGTTGATTTTATAAAAGGTACAGGACATAGGGGTTTACAAATCCATGTTCATGTAATTGTTTGTACCTTGGAGTTGAAGTTCAGGTCGAGATAATAATGCGGTTCTTAGCTGAGTCATTAAAAAAAAAAAAAAAAAAAAATTAAGGGGGAGAAAAAAAAGGGGTTTTTTGGGGGGTAATAAAAAAAAAAAAAAAAAAAAAAAAAAAAAAAAAACAGGTAAAATTTCAAACGACTTTTCCTGTTATCAAATCAATATTTTGACATCACATGAAAACGATGTCGAAAAACGGAACAATAAATTTGAGCAACGAAGGGTTAAGTACTCGTAAGCAAAATGTTAATTAACTTGGAGAGAACATCAAGTGAAACCGAAAACGACTTTCTTTGTACTCTAATTTTGAAAAACCCTGAAAACTGATGTTACAATGGACCTTGTGATACCTACAAAGAATATTTTAATGGGTACATTAGTGCGATGAGGAGAAGAGGGGGAGGAGAAAGCAATTAGCTACCTGTTCATTACTCGATATTTTCAACGATGTTTTTTGTACTCTCTTTTAGATTTTGCTAAGAAAATATAATTCCTGAAAATGCATCAATGTGGAAATGCATGTTCCTATATTTTGCTAAGAAAATATAATTCCTGAAAATCGGTACATGTTCCTAAGTTTAGACATCATTAAAAAAAAAAAAAAAAAAAAAAAAAAAAAAAAAAAAAAAAAATGAAACGTGGAGGTAATATTATAGATATTAGGTACGTAGGTAGTTTGCAAAATTTTAGACGAGCTCTGAGAGTGAGTACCCCAGCCCCCAGCCCAGCTTCTTATGGCTGATGCGAAAAATCTTAGGAAGCATCGGACCCAACGTGTTGAAGATAAATCTAAGCTTTTCCTCTGTTGACATTTTCTGTTTTTTACAGGTTTTTTCTTTTTCCTTTCCCTACTTTTTCATAATTAATTTTTTATTATCTTTTGTGATTACCAACCTGGTGAAAAGAAATAATTCCCGAGGGCTTATATTTTTAAAATGATGATAACAAAATGGTAAAAAAAAAGACGGATAAAATGTGTGGAAACCTTTAACTCCTCTTTTGAAACTTTGATGTAAACCGGATAGAATTTGAGGGTAGGTACTTTTTTTATGGTTTTATTTAATGTGGCAGAATTCTTCAGAAGGGGCTCTTCCACCCAACCACAACCACTCTTTTCCCCAAACTCGTGATGTTCTCGCGTTTAAGAAGTCCTGAACTTGACCTCAAATGATTCATACATATTTTCCAACAAATGCAGTATATATTTTGAACTAAAAGTGGATGGGGTGAGACCAAAAGATAGACCCAGGATGAGATATAGAGATATGATTAGTGCTGATATAAGACGAAGAGGAGAACATCTAGAATAATCTAGATAGAATTGAAGATGACAAAAATTATACGAAATACGAATACTTTTGTACTTTTCCGCGAATTTTTTCTCAATAAATATAGAGTGGTATTCTGTTCTGTGCGAAATTCGCAGAATGCATGTTTATTTTCAAGTTTTGCGGAATCCACACTACATGCGAACTTATCATGGGGTAAGAATTTCATGTTGGTAACGTTAGTTATTTCATATTTTCTCTCATTTTTTATTACGCCATCCGGGCTCCGTCCCAGTCCAAATGAACTCCAGCCGTTCCGAGAACGAAATTTATCTGTTTAGGGTATGTAGTCCCAACCGGGCGGAAATGGAACCCTTTTGATCAAATGCTTACAAGACAGGCGAGCTACCCTTGAAACTAAAAAGATAGGCTGGCTCAGGATGCTACTTACCTATTTTATGTCCGAGAAATATGCATAGCCTCGTGCTAGTAGAAGGACTGATGGGGATTTGAAACTCCTCTTGGACGCCCAAAGACACACTGAGAAAAAAACTATTAGAAGGACTGATGGGGATTTGAAACTCCCCTTGGACGCCCAAAGACACACAAAAAAAAAAAAAAAAAAAAAATCGTGACAGAATGCCACAAGTTAGGGTGGAATAGCTCTATTATTGGATTTCTTCCCCTGGCTTAGATTGTTGGAATGGTATAATATTGTGTCGAGCTTCCCGATACGGAGTTCAATATTAGAGTGCCAGAGTCACTTGATTTGCCTGCAGGCACCCTAAGTTTTTTTCGCAGTGCACTTTCGCCGGATCCCTCATATAGTGCAAACGTCGGATGCAGCCTTTAGCTCGGGTTGCAATATTTCTACACAGTGCATGTTTGTGATGCTTTATACTAAGGCCACCAAGTTACAATGAAGAAGTATATAATATGTTTTTATATAAGAAGTAGATATATAAAAAAATGATATGCAATGTAATTATGAGTCTAATGCTTATCCTCCCCAGTTTATAAACAGCGTGAATCTCGTACAGGGTGACTTTGGGCGCGAGACTCGTGTGGTCTGTGTCGTAGCATGCCTGTCCCTCATCAGATGGTCGATATGAAACACGAGCAGCGACCAGTGGTGACATTACCAGTGTAAAATGATGATTCGAGTAAATGAGAATTGATAGTAAAGGAGACACTTAGTAATACTGTGATACTCACAAAAATTGTGAAGAAGCTACTCTCTAGTTTACCACAAATAATTCATGACCCCCCAAAAAATACCACTTCGTGGCATAAAAAAGACCCCGCCAAGTCGTTCCTCCCAAAATAAATCAAGTGCCACAAAAAAATAAACAAAACTCCATCCCACCCCAAAAAAGATTAGAAATCAATTTTGTACCCCGCCTTTTATTCACTTCATAATTTGTGTCCTCCTACTTCACGTAGTACCTACCTTTCTTTCCCCTCATTGCACTCCACTTTCCTCTAATATTACTTCTGCTTCACTGCATTGGCGGCGTGCCACCTACCTTCCTTTACCCTCATTGCACTCCTCTTTCCTCTAAAGTCTAATCTCACTCCTGCTTCACTGCATTGGCGGCGTGCAATGCTTTAAAAATAAATAGATGGCACGCCGCCAATGCAGTGAAGCAGAAGTAAGATTAGAGGAAAGAGGAGTGCAATGGGGGTAAAGAAAGGTAGGTGGCACGCCGCCAATGCAGTGAAGCAAAAGTAATATTAGAGAAAGAGGAGTGCAATGAGGGGAAAGAAAGGTAGGTACTACGTGAAGGAGGAGCACACAAATGCCTTATTATTATTATTATTATTATTATTATTATTATTATTATTATTATTATTATTATTATTATTATTATTATTATTATTAAACAATTAGATCAAACTTTATTTACAGATGGTAACATAATGTACATAGATATAAGTAAAAAAAATAGAAAGTAATAAAGTTTGATCAAGGGTGGGGTTAATGCCTATGGCATTAGTCAGAATGGGCTTTTTGTGTATGTAAGGTATAAATTATTAATAGTAACAGGCCAGTAAAATTATTGGTTGGATGTCACATTAATGGTAAAAGCGGAGAGAAGAAGAAGAAGAAGAAGAAGAAGAAGAAGAAGAAGAAAAAGAAGAAGAAGAAGAAGAAGAAGAAGAAGAAGAAGATGAAGAAGAAAAATCTCGTGGCCCACCTAAGGCAACCTCACGGCACTTTGAGAAGCACTGCGTTACACAATGCTACTGGATGAGCGGCATTTCTTTTTGTCTTTGACAAAGACTTCATTGTTCAAAGAAAGAGTGAGCGTTTTCGTTAAAGGTAGACGTGCAAAGGTTGTTTATTTCTCTACTTTTCTACTTTGTTTAGACTTTCGTCAGTGTTTGCTACTTTTTTTTTGAAGAGGTTTGTTACAGGGACCTGTAACTCTGGGATCTGGGACCCGACAAAAAAAACCCCGTCTTCTTTTTAAAGAGTTTAATTGATAGAGGGAACTGTAACTGCTCAGGTTTTACTTCCGAAAGTGAAGAGAGAAGAAAGACGGGATAGGAGAAAACCAGCCGTTCCGACAACGAACCTTATCTGTTTAGGATAAAGTCCGCCCCGGGCAGGAATCTTACGCTTACAAGGCAGACGCGCTACCAACCAAACTGACTAGGCTGGCTTACCCAATTTTATTTTATTTGCTACCAAACTCAATCTGTAGATGTACCTACCTACATATTATGCAGGTACACCTACCTTGGCACAGATTTTAAGTATAGTTTTCAAAAATGATCTGTTTTGTTCTGCATACCTGTTTTGGAAACACAATATTACAAAATCACATTTTTGAACAATTTCGAATGCAAATGCCCTCTAGGCCCTATTTACATATATTTTAACCCCATCCTCGCTCGAACTATGTATGTTTCTTCATGTGAAAAATTTCTAGTTTGATCGAATGGGTTGATAATTTTTGCCCCGAAAATATAATATTTTCATGTGAAATGATTATTATTTATAAGAACTACAGGGTGAAGGAGCAGAGGAAAAACAAGTTGAAAAAGAATAACAAGGTGAGGAGGAGGAGGAGAAGACGAAGAAGAAGAAAAAGGAGGACAGGGTGACCCCCTCCTGTAGGGGATAGAAATATGTTTCACTTCATTACCTATGCACGCTACCCATTAAACATTAATTAAATCATAGGATATACAGTAGAACCTCGATTATATCAACTAATTGGGACCAAGGGTAGTTGATAAAATCGAGGTTCTGTATAAAAGTTGATATAATGGAAATTCCGCATAAAACAATGAAAATAGGGCCACATTTAGTGGTACAAAAGAACAAAATACGGAAGAAATACCCTTTTATTTTTAAATTAAATAAAACAAACTAAGAGAGGGATATACAGTAGAACCTCGATTATATCAACTAATTGGGACCAAGGGTAGTTGATAAAATCGAGGTTCTGTATAAAAGTTGATATAATTGAAATTCCGCATAAGACAATGAAAATAGGGCCACATTTAGTGGTACAAAAGAACAAAATAGGGAAGAAATACCCTTTTATTTTTAAATTAAATAAAACAAACTAAGAGACAAACAAAAAACACATCTTCGATATTGTTTTCTTCGTCATTAGTCTCATCATTTGAACACTTTCGATGATCTGTTTCTCTGATAGAGTAGGATTTCCTTGAAATATAGGGAAAACATCGATTTTTGGAGTTGATAAAATAGAGAGTTGATATAATCGAGGTTCTCGCACCAGCGGAATCGGTTCCGTTTCCGAAGATCGCTTCCCCTCTTTGGGTGTGATAGCGCCTGTACTAAACCATAGGAAATTCAAGATGGCGCACCAGCGGAATCGGTTCCGTTTCCGAAGATCGCTTCCCCTCTTTGGGCGTGATAGCGCCTGTACTAAACCATAGGAAATTCAAGATGGCGCACCAGCGGAATCGGTTCCGTTTCCGAAGATCGCTTCCCCTCTTTGGGCGTGATAGCGCCTGTACTAAACCATAGGAAATTCAAGATGGCGCGCCATCGGAATCGGTTCCGTTTCCGAAGCTCGCTTCCCGTTTGGGCGTGATAGCGCCTGTACTAAACCATAGGAAATTCAAGATGGCGCGCCATCGGAATCGGTTCCGTTTCGCAAAAGAAACAACTTAAGTTCAACTTTATAAAAATTCTCTTTACACTGGTAACGTCGCCACTGGTCGCTGTCCTCGTCTTAGAAGCACACGGCCGAATATGAAACTTATTATTATTATTATTATTATTATTATTATTAAACAATTAGATCAAACTTTATTTACAGATGGTAACATAATGTACATAGATATAAGTAAAAAAAATAGAAAGTAATAAAGTTTGATCAAGGGTGGGGTTAATGCCTATGGCATTAGTCAGAATGGGCTTTTTGTGTATGTAAGGTATAAATTATTAATAGTAACAGGCCAGTAAAATTATTGGTTGGATGTCACATTAATGGTAAAAGCGGAGAAAAGAAGAAGAAGAAGAAGAAGAAGAAGAAGAAGAAGAAGAAGAAGAAGAAGAAGAAGAAGCAGAAGAAAACGAAGAAGGCAAAGAGGGACAAAAATGCCATCGAATTTCTGGACATGACAGCAGACAGCTTCCTTATTCTCCCCAACAGAAATCTATATTCGTCATTTGTACATTATTTATTGACATTGTCATTATTTATTGACACATGACAATCTGTCATCCAAGTTATTTATCACGTTCCTTTTAGAGCACACATTGCAATCATCCCTTCATAATTTATATCTACCATTTTTTTTTTATGGAAAATGTCATCTCAGCCATCATCTGCTGGTCATTGACCCCGACAAAAGTTCATTCAGATTAGAAATGGCCGCTCGATACAGTCCCCATACTATAATGCGGCGAAGGAAAACCATTAGTGCTTCGTCATTAAGGCAGCGCGTCTACTTTTTGAGCTCTAGGGCGCGGGTTTGATTCCCAGGAGGATTTTATTCTAAACAAAATAAGATGCATTCTCGAGAAGGTTGGTTGGCTTTCTCCTATCCTGTTTTCCTTATATTTTCGCTTTTGGGACGACAAGATCTTAGCTGTTACAGTTCCCTCTACAACTGGAAAAAAAGATCCTCTTGTTCAGGTTTACACGAACTTCGATATGTATTGTCTTTGTATTTGGGAAAACTAATTTTTGTGTGTTTTGGAGAAAATAATTAATTTTCTTGCAATTCTCATTTCATTTGTCTTGTCTAAACATTTTCATTATTGATGAAGATTGTATCCTTGCAGCAGGAAAATAAGTGTTGAGTGATCAGTATGTTTGCATTCTTCTTTGACGAAACTTTCTTGATTACATCCATCATTTCGCCTTCTTCCTAATCTGACAAATAGGCTGTAAAACTCACACCCCATTTGCCTATTAATAACGAATTAAAAAATTAACTTCTGCAAATTAATTCCTAACTCCTGTTGTAAATAAAATATTAATATAACTATGTACTATACCTATGTGGTGCCAACAAATAAAATAGTAATATCGCCTTATATGGTGCCTTTTTGTGGAAAAACGACATAAATAAAAACATCTCTTAGAAACACGACATGTGTCGTTCGGAACATAATTCTGCCAGCTCCTGGGTTATCCAAAGTTACACGTTACCGCCACCAGCACTTGGAACACGCAACCCTCTAAATCTCTTGGAAAACATATAAGAAAACGAAGAAGAAGACGAAAGAAGAGGAGGAGAAGGAAAAGGAAAACAACGACTTTCCCTGTCGCGTATAATATCTCTAGTAGCGCGGTCAAACTTTCTTGACTTGGCGGGGCGGAGCGCTACCGCGCTCCTTAATTTGGTTTTGATCTTTAAGGGTTGGAAAGATGTCTTGAATTTCCAGAAGTTTAGTTTAGTAATACAAGCGCTAGCACGCCACCTAGTGATGGTTAGACTAAATTTTATATGTTCCTTTAAAAGATTGGAAATGGACTTCAGAAGAGAGGAGAAATCGTCTCAGATTCCAAAAGAAATGTCACCCAACCTAAATTAACTGAGTGAATCCGGGGAAAGTCAACAGGCAGCACGCAATTTTCCATACCACCCTGTTTGTGCCTGGGGGAAAAGGGTTCTCTTGCTATGTCTGTGCAGTGTATATTCCCTACTTACCAGGGCAAAGATGTAGTAAGTATTATCATTAACGTAATAGAATAGTAGATATACATACTTAAAGGTTCGTATAGGGGGGTTCAGAGCGAGAAAGTAGGGGAGAAGGAAATAAAAAGGGGGTAGAGGAGGGAGAAAAGGGGAAGAAAGGAGAGAACGTAATATTTTCAACTTCAACACAACAATAAAACATAATACTGTCGGGATCAATAAAATCTGGCCAAGATTCAACCAGAATCCTCAGGCCAGGCTTATTATTATTATTAGAGGAGAACTGAGGGTCTTATCTTCTTGAAATCAAAGAAAGAAAAAGGATCTTAGAAAATCAGTCGTTCTCTGGAGAATCTGTATAGGATTAATTTCGCCTCGGATGGAAATCGACCCTGCGATCTAGCACTTTTAAAGCAGATGTACTTTTAATGCATAACTTAGGTTAGAGTCCCTTCAGGATAAAATCCTGTCCCGGGCGGGAATTGAACCCGCGGTTTAGCGCTTACAAGGCAGGTGCGCTACCAACCAAGCTAACGACTTTTTCATTATTCGCATCAACTTTGTGAGGGTTCATATTATGAACAGGGAAAAAAAGGGTAGTGATAATAACTAATAACATTTTGAATTACATATTTATCTAATCAAAGAGTTTCATTAGCTTTTTACTTTTTATGAATAAGATGAAAATTGGTGTCGCCATGCACCCCCTCAGTTTTTAACTGTGCGTGGGATATTCTTTACATCTTTCTGAGTAATTCTGAGATTTATTAGTGACACCTGACACAAGCTTGTTTATCAATGTCTGTCTCGCGTCTCGACAGATTCTCCTAATTTTTGTCACGTGTCGTTTATGTCAAACTAATTCATGCAGAGAGGATGTAGGTGAGTTGTATAATTTCATCACAAAAGAAAGAAAGAAAGAAGAAGAAAAAGAAAAAGAAGAAGAAAAACTTGGAAACACCTTTGAAAATGTTGCTTAGATATACTCGTATTAGGTAGGTACCTTTACTCGTAAGTCTTTCTACTTTCTACTAATTGAATTGAGGATGTCTCGTATACTTTTGCGTTGGAATTCAGGATATGATTATTTGTGTCTTTTCTTCCATTTTTCTTTTTTCTTAATTATTTTTTTCCCTTCCATCCACTGCCTCATCACTCGTCTTTCTTTCTTCTTCTCCTTCTCCTTTTTCTTCTTCTCCTTCTTTTTCTTCTTCTTCTCCTCCCTCCTCCTTCTTCTTCTTAGTTTGTGACTTGCTTTTCTCTTCTCCCCCTTTTCACCCTTTGGAATTCGTTAGAGAATTCTCTACATTCCTGTTTAGAATATTGACGGAAGGAGTTTTTAAAGAGGCAGAAGGAGAAGAAGGATTGAAAAAGAAAGGAAGAGAAGTAGAGGACGAAAGAGGAGAAGAAATGGGGAGATATAATGGGAAGAAGAAGGAGGAGAGAAGGTAGAAAAAGAGAAGAAAGGAGGAGAGAAAGGATAGAGAACGAAAGGAATTGAGGTGGAGGAAGAGAGAGGAGAAGGAATAGTCAGAGATCTCATGTGCCATTTGAAACGTTCATGTAGGAAAATGTAGGATTCTAGTAAGTTGAAGTAATGTGTATGGATGAACTACAAGAATAGTTCCCAAAGGAAACTATTCTGAAGTACTTCGGACCCCGGTACTTCGACGCGGAAGGTAAGCCTATAATTTGATACGTTTGATACGAAAAAGGCCACGAAGGCTACTTACAGTTTCACATTTAGGAAACTTTATCGCACAATATCAATGTCCAATATTTCCAACAAAGGTATGTATAAGTGTTATGTGGAGTAATGAAAAGGTCGTTAGCTTGGTTGGTAGCGCACCTGCCTTGTAAGCGCTAAACCGCGGGTTCAATTCCCGCCCGGGACAGGATTTTATCCTGAAGGGATAAGATTCGTACCTCGGAACGGCTGGCTTTCTCATATCCTGTCTTCCTTCTTTCTTCGATTTCGGGACGATAAGGCCCTAGCAGTTACAGTTCCCTCTGTCAAACCTCTTAAAAAAAAATAATAAAAGTTGCGCGACAACTCTTCTAATGTGTAACGGGCCTAACTCCTTTTATTGTGAAACAATCAACAGAATCAACTACAAACGATGCCAAAAAAAAAGTAATAAACGAAAGTAAAGACTCAAAAGTTGACGTTGAAACGAGCAACAAAACAGCTTAGCGCTAAAAACAATTATTCTCAAGCCACAAGCACAAAAGTTTCAACAAGACATAAATGTACTTGCACTACTTAACATATACGGCGAGAAAGTTCCCGCCCCGAAAAAAAAAGCAACCAACTTCCATTAAGCATACACAGGTGAGATAGATAGAGAGAGAGAGAGAGATGGAGAGAGAGAGAGAGAGAGGATGGAGTAAGAGAGTAAGAACGTGAGTAAGGGGAATAATGAAGAGAACAACATAAATACTGCATTAAAGTGCTTCACCACATACATTACCGAGCTTTTTCCTGAAAATACAAAACATCCTATACAACGTAAAACTCACAAAACATAGCACGATATACTCGTATACCTGCATGAGGTGGAAGATAGGGCAAAAAGTTTCCGACCCTTACTGACCTGACAAGAAATTTACAACAGAAAGCAGAAAAAAAATGGAAATTGGATAGAATGGAAGTGAATTCTTTATAACGGTTTCCACGAAAATCCGCCTAAGCTATTGAAAACAGACGAAGCAACTACTCTGACAAGAAGATTACCTACAAGATTAAAAATCAAACTAATCGAGAAAATGAAGAACAACAAACACAAAAACAACAACAATACCAACAACAATAACGAGACAGTAAATGCATGAAGAGTTCTAGAAAAGAAAGTAACACCAACGAAAACAACGCCTGCAAACAAGATCGAAAACAGTTACCAGAACAAGTAGAGAAGTTCTAAGAACAATGAAAAGAACATTACAAGAACCATACTGAAAATAGTAACAACAACAACAATAACAAACACAAAAAGAATAAGAAGAACAACAACACGAAAAACACTAACAAGAACAACAACAAGATCAAAAACACTAACAAGAGCAACAGCAGCAGCAACAAAAAGACTCATTTCAGCAAGAACAGCAGTAGTAACAATAACGAAATGTACAAGAACAGCAATACCAGCAACAGCAACAACGAAAGTGCCCTGAAAAGCATTAGTTATTCCTCCGAAAAATGTTCTGCAGATATAGCAGTATTACTTCTGATATACACAAGGAGTCAAGACATTTTTCTTCCGGCCATATCGTGACTAGAGTGAAACCTCACCCATCTCCATCTTGATGTTTTTAGAGGTTACGCCATTTTTTCCGACTACTTCTTGTTATTCTTTTTCTTCATTTCTTCTTCTACTACTACGTCTTCCTCTCGTTCTTCTCCGCCTTCCATTTCGTATTATCCTTCTTCTTGTTCTCAGTAGTCAGAGATCTCATGTGCCATTTGAAACGTTCATGTAGGAAAATGTAGGATTCTAGTAAGTTGAAGTAATGTGTATGGATGAACTATAAGAATAGTTCCCAAAGGAAACTATTCTGTAGTACTTCGGACCCTGGTACTTCGACGCGGAAGGTAAGCCTATAATTTGTACGTTTGATACGAAAAAAGCCACGAAGGCTACTTACAGTTTCACATTTAGGAAACTTTATCGCACAATATCAATGTCCAATATTTCCAACATAAGTATGTTATAAGTGTTATGTGGACCCTGCCAGAAAACTTGTCGACACAACCACCCTGACTAGAAAGACGACAAGACGATGCATTCGAGTGTCATTTGGAATTAAAAAAAAATATGAAGAGCTGCGGTTTTTTGTCGTAGTGCAAGCAAGGGGAATGTCAAGGGATAAATTGCTGTCTCGGAGGTAAAAAAACCCTTGCTTTCTAAATAGAATGCTCTCTAGGAGTTAAGGTGAGGTAGTTCACACAATAATAATGCTTTCATAATATTTTAAGTGACATAACGAGTTGACAATCATGTTAGAAAAGGGGTGGTTGCCAGCCTAATTAATCTGGAGGGTAGGGCGCCTGTCTCTGTCCTTCTCTTTCCTCTTTCTCTCACACACTCTCTCTCTCTTTCTCTCCCTCTCACCGTCTTTCTCACACAAGCTCGTCGTATGCAAAACCTAGTCGGTATTAGTTTTTTGTTTCGTCCCTTCTCTCCCTCCCACCTTCTCCCTCCCCTCCCTTCCTTTCCATCAAATTCTCCCTCCCTTCAGCCCAAAAGCCCCAAACCCATTTTTTATTTAAAATGTAAATTTCGAACCGCACAAACAATGCTAGATATGCTGGCAGGAAAAGGGTATAGAATGACTGTGGCATACAGGGTGACCACAAAATAAATGCGGTTCTGGAAAACCAATAAAATACTCGCTGAAAACCTGAAAAACTGTTAAATGAGCCGTAAAGAGAAAGAAAAAGAGAGATAGAGCCCAATAAAATACTCGCTGAAAACCTGAAAAACTGTTAAATGAGCCGTAAAGAGAAAGAAAAAGAGAGATAGAGCGAGAGAGAGAGAGAGAAAGAAAGAGAGAGGGAGAGAGAGAGAGAGAGAGAGCTTGCACTCGTACACAGGATTTCCCCTTTGAAAATTTCCCCCATTTTAATGTAATGAAATGCTTCCCTCAAAAATCGTGATGATTGGTAATTAAAGGGTTCAGCAAAATTCGCGGAAAAGTTCAAACAAAGTCGCGGAACATTGAGGAAATTCCCGCAAAAACTAATTCGCAGAATACCTCATTATTGGTTCTGTTTGTTCAATAACTCATTTACAATTTTAATGATAATCTGGTAGATGCATAATTACCTATCTTTTCCAGCACACAAAGTAAATTTGATTTGACTTTCATTACGCCTTTGTGCGGACCGTAAAAGTTTTTTTTTTCTCTTTGAGCGAAAACCACATTTCACAGAACTTGGTATCTACTTACTATGGTCTATGGTTAATTTTTTCAATAGTATAGAATGACTGTGGTATACAGGGTGGTCACAAATTCAGTTCTGGAAAAACAATAAAATACCTACTCACTGAAAACCTGAAAAACTGTTAAATCCACGAACGGTAATTTCATTGCTACGATATAATAAACCAGCAGTTCTGTGAAAACTGTAGACCTCACTCAGACTCTTTTGCCCAAGCTCAAAACTCTCCCCTTCATAATCGTAATTTTGATTTAGTCGCGTATAAATATACTACAGTCAAAACCTGTCTAACTGGGACCCGTTAAAATGAGAAACCGAAATAAACCGGAAAAAATCATGGCCCCTCCATGTTTAATTGTAATTGGAAAACACTTTTGTAGTTGGAAAACCTCTGGGGTTCCCAATTATACAGGTTTGACTGTAGTACCTATGTGAGGAACCCAATTATACAGGTTTGACTGTAGTACCTATGTAGGGTTGTGTACCTACATAATACTTACCTAATAACGTAATGCTAATTTATATTATGCTTACTACTCTAAATACAACATTATTAATGAACGACACGTCCTATGTTGTTTTCTTATGGGACGTGCTTCTCCCTCTCTCTCCTGCCTACCTTTCTTTTTATCTTTCTCTCTCTCTCTTTCTACCTCTCCTTTTCTCCATACCTCTCATACTCCTTCACTTTCCTCTCTCTCTCTCTCTCTCTCTCTGCCTCTTTTACTCTTCCTCTCTTTCTTTGCTCTCTTTCTTTTTTCCTCCCTAAACTCTTTCTCTTTCATACTCTTTCTTTTTCTCTCCCTCTTTTTCACCAAAGTTGTGACATAATAACACAAAGAAACTGCATTTAATATTTTCCCTCCCTCCCAACCTTCACCCTCCTACCAATCATTCACCGCCCCCCAGAATAACCCCCACCCCCTCAAAATAAACCCCGCCTATCGTTCAATGACAAAACTTTACCTTCCTTTTGGTAAGAAATTTCTAATTTAAAAAGTTTGATTAAAAAGAAAATCATCATATTTTCAATTTTCTTAGGATACCTCAAAATACAATATACCTAGGTACCTGTAGGTATCATCGGAAAATATATCTATTCTTACGTTAACATATTTTGCAAAGTTTTTCGAGTGCAATTTGCAAGTTTTCTCGAACGAAAAGCAACGAAAAACGTTTTAAGTATCGCTCTAAAAAAAATATTGACGAATTAAAAAAAAAAAGAAGAAGAAGAGTGTTCCACCGCCATTCTTATTTCGTAGCAATGAAACAACTGTGACATTAGACGCATGTGATCTGTGTCGTAGCATGCCCATCACGTAGTATGCCTCTCATCAGATGGGCGAGAAGAGACACAATACTTCCCATTTAGGTGCTGGGTCAACACGAGAACGCCAGAAAGTAACCCGTTGAAATGTTTGCAATCGAAAAACGAGTGCAAATACCAGTAGGTAAACAGTACCTGGAGTAAGGGACTAAGGGATGCACAGTTGCACACATGTAATCAAAACTTACTCTGTCTTCAATACCTTTCACCTGACTAGTCAGGTTCCATTTAAAACTGATTTACATCCGACCTTATGTAGAAAAACTAGAAAACATTATGTAGAAATTACACAAAAAAAGTAACATAGAAAATTTTACACAAGGTTAGAGCAGAGCGAGAAATTCATTGTTTTTTTTTTGTTTTTTTTTTTTTTCAAAAAGCTATGTTTGTTTTTGCTGATGTGGTTTTTTTTTTTTTTTTTTTTTTTTTTTTTTTTTTTTTTTCAAAAAGCTATGTTTGTTTTTGCTGATGGTGGAATGTTCAGCAGTGGATGGCGTAGCTGTAACTACTGCAGTCGGGTCAAAGGATAAACATAATAATAATTTTAAAAATAATACAAAGTAAAAATAGCACATAAAAAGGCCAGCAGTCAAATGCAGTCATATCGACCTTGGAGGGACATCCTCTGTAGGTGACTTTGGATCTGGAGACTGGTGGTTCGAGTCCAAGATTTTTTTTTTTCAAGGCTTTTAGGCTACGATTTAATTAACCATGAAATTTAGAGAGGTGTATAATTGACGGAGAAACTACATTTGTGACAAACATTTATAGGATCTTATCACATTATCACAAACTTAAAATTCTTTTCTTATTTCCTCTTTTACAAAGTACCAATTCGTTGTCTTCTAAGATCTCTGATTTTTATAAAGCTAAAAAAAAAAAAAATTTTTTAAAAAAAACAATTTTTTTTTTTTTAAAATCTTTTTTTTTTAAAAAAAAAAAAAAAAAAAAAAAAAAAAAAAAAAAAAAAAAATCGCTGTTTTCTAAGATCTAAGAATGGAATCCAGCCATCCGCCATCTTAGTAAGACATTTTTTAAAGCTGAAAAAATCTAAAAATAGAAAAAAAAAAATCTCTCTAAAAAAAGTTGCTAAACACTTTAGTGGAGGTGGGACATTAACGAAAGTAAGAGAAGGAAGAGGCGGAGAAGGAGGAAGAAGAGAAGGAGAAAGTGAAATTGAAAAAGAAGAGGAGAAGGAAGGGAAGAAGAAGAAGAAGTAGAAGAGAAGGTAGGGGAGGAGGAGGAGGGGAAGATAATGTCATGAAAATTAAGTTGACAATTTGTAGACTGGTGTATCATTAAGGTTGGGAAATTAAGATGGATGGAAGGGGAGATAATTTAGAGAGATAGAGAGGGAGAGAGAGAGTGAGAGAGAGAGGGAGAGAGAGAGAAAGAAAGAGTGAGAGAGAGGGAGAGAGAGAGGTTAGGAGTGGGAGACTGGTGTATCCTTAGGGTGGGGAAATTAAGATGCATGGGAGGGAGGCCAATATAGGAAGAGAGAGAGAGGATAGAATAGGAAGAGAGAGGCAGGTAGAGTGGAAAAATTAAGACAGGTAGGGAGGAAAAAGGGAGAGGGAGAACAAGGGGAGAGAGAGCGAAGGAAGAGAGATTTAGGGAGGAAAGAGAGAGAGAGAGAGGTAATGTTAGGAGTGAGATATCCTTAGGGTGAGGAAATTAAGATGGGTGGGACGAAGTAGGGAGGAGAGGGATGTAGTATTAAGGGTAGGAAAGAAGGGAGAGGGACATAGGGTGTGGAAAATAATATGAAAGAGGAGGTGAGGGGTGAGATATGAAGAGAGAGGTAGATTACGAATGGGAGACTGGTATAGGTGTAGGGAAAGGGAGAAGGAAGAAGGGTGTGGAACTGACTAGGAAGAGGGAAGAAAATCCAACCCAAGGTTGAACATTTTGGGTAGGAGAGCGAGTTTTAACCCTCAATTGGTGAGGTGACATTTAGCTTTAGGTGAGGTGAGACAGAGGAGGAATAGAAGGAGGAGAAGGAGGTAAAATGTTCACAATGCTTTGAATGGCATACTCAAACTAAAGGTATGAAATAATATTTGTTTTTTTTATTATTTATTTATTTTGTGGAGAGGGGGAAATCTTCAAAAATACACCCATTGCAAAAACCTTTGCAATGGGGAGTGTGGGATTGATATCCGGATACCGGGACATCCAGACCCACTAAAACCCAACATCTTCCTCTTCCCGTTAGGGCCCTGGAACCAGATATATTGGACATTACTTCAGGGCCCTTCAGGAAATAAAATGTAGGTATAAAAAAATGATGAGTGTGAGACTGTGAGACAGAGAGAGAGAGAGGAAGATAGGTAGAGAGAGAAAGAAAGAGAGAGAGAGAGAGAGAGAGAGAGAGAGAGAAAGAGAGAGAAAGGAAGGTAGACTCTATCAGTCCCCATGGGAACAAAAGTGTTCTCCCCGGAGTTGGAGGGTTCTCATGATTGAGCTCTTCCACCCAACCACTGAATTTGTACCTACCAACTTCTCCTTTATACTTATTATTCCCTGTTCGTTATTAGGTATGTAGTTATTTTGTAATCAATCTCATTGGTGGTTAGCGTGATCGAATTCAGATCTGGAGGTTGGTGGTTCGAAACTTCGAAACAATTGAAACTCTGGGGTACCATAACACCAACCCTTAAATTCTTCTTTATGCTTACAATATCTCTCTCTGTTTCTTAATTCAATTCAATAAAGCATTTATTTATACAAATTAATGTACGTTTGCTTATGTATATTACAATGTTACAAATACAATATAAAATTACAAACATAATTAATGCGAATGAGGTTTTTTGTAATGCGAAATATGTTCTCCCCCTGTCTCTCTCTCATCTTTCCTCTTCCCTCCTTTCTCCTCTCTCTCTCTCCCTCCCTCCCTCTCTCTCTCTCTCTCTCTAGCAGTTTCTTTATCTCGACTCATATTTCACAAAACCGTGGTTTCAAGTCACATCATCATACAGGGTCGAACAATAACGCAACCTTTTCGTTGTTTTACTGGGTGACTCACGGTAATAGCTATCTCATAAAGAAAAGACGAATTATTATTCTTATGCTGACTTAGCACCTACATATAAATGGGAATTAATGTGTATCTTATCGCCCATCTGATATGGACCATATTACGGGATGTGCATGGCATACTTCAACACAGACCACATGTGTCTATTGTTACCACGAACGGTAATTTCATTGCTACGATATAATAAACCAGCAGTTCTGTGAAAACTGTAGACCTCACTCAGACTCTTTTGCCCAAGCTGAGACTCAAAACTCTCCCCTTCATAATCGTAATTTTGATTTTGTCGCGTAAATATACTACAGTCGAGACCCCATTGAAATTTTTTTGTGAAAAAAAAAAAAAAAAAAAAAAATCACATAGAAAAAAAATAACTAGGTATGTATAGGTATTAATTAGGTAGCATAATAATCTTAGGATTTTCAAGTTTAATAACACCAAATCAAGTAAATCAAAATTCCAAAAAGTCAGTCAGACCTCACCTTACCAACAAAGGGTTAAAGTAGGGGAGAGGGGGGTGTAGGCGAAATACGGGCAAAATGGGGGAGGAATGAATGTTAAAAAGGAAAGTAGATAAGACGTGAAGGTTGGGGCATGAGGGAATTTTTTTTTTTAATGTTGTCAAACTCGATTTTTTAATTACCCTCGGAGTAATTTTCTTTTTCCCCCCTTCCCCCTAAATCCTTCCCTTCCTCTCCTTCCCTCTGTTTAAATATTCATTTGAATTTTTTAACCATTTTTATTATGACCTTTTTTGAAGGAAAATATGGCGGGGCAGTGAGCCGAAAAGAGGGGAAGAAAGAGAGTGGGAGAGGGGAAATAGACAGGGGGGAATTAGAGGGAGAGGGATTTAAGAGAAATGAAGGGAAAGGGTTATTTTTATCTTTTCCCATAGGGGAAATAGACAGGGGGGAATTAGAGGGAGAGGGATTTAAGAGAAATGAAGGGAAAGGGTTATTTTTATCTTTTCCCATTTTTTTTACATAGCTTTCTCCAGGGGGGTTTTCCCCTAAGTTTTCTATTTTTAAAAATAGCTCTCGAGAAGGTCCCTATAATAAAATGTACCTACTTAAATATTAGTTTTTTTTTTTCAAGACAAAAGTTTGGTACCTTCGATTAATATTAGATAATTACATAAAACATATAATTAAAAGAATTTACATATTTCGATTTTATCTTTTTTCCCCCGAAAACATGAGTGCGCCAATGCACTTTTTGGGTACTTTTACATCGGAATAGGACTCTACCTCGAAAAAAATTGTCATTTGGTTGAGCCCCATTAAAAGAATTTACAAATTTCGATTTTATCTTTTTCCCCCGAAAACTGCTTAGAAGTGATGGTATCTATGTATAGCAACAGTGATGGTACACACAAAATTGTCCCTGGTTTTTGGTCGTAAAACTTTAATTAATTCAGCATAGTTTACTATCAGCTATACGCAGAAAAGTAGATATCTGAAATTATGACTTTGTATAGTTATGATCTCCCTGACCAGGCACAGATTCAGGAAATGGAACTTGGCCTGGCACACTGAGTGTGTTTGGCGGGCATTAGATACCTTGGGGGCGTTCTTGTTCGTTCCCGGAACGGTTGACTTTCTCCTACCGTGTCTTCCTTCTCTCTTCCCTTTCTGAAGATAAGACCTTGGGACTTGGGAGTCACAGTTGCTTCTATTAAACTTGTTTTCAAAGTGGGTGCTCAAAATTACCGAATTTTCTGGCCATTTCTGTGAACTTTGAGGTTTTTTTTATAGTGCTATTTTCCAAAAATAATAATAATTAAAGTAGTTCCAACCCTCGCTAAAATCAGCCCGGACGTTGTTTGTAAAGTTAAACAACTTTCAGCTGGTCATATAACGTACAAAACCATGACTGGAGCATAAACATAGGACCCAAGCATAACTTGGTCCAATTATGCTCGCTCAGTTTATGAACTTTCCTTGCTACACTTCTTGCATATGATAAAGTTGTACGAGTAATAGCTATATCTTTCTACCTACAGTAGAGTGCAACAAATCTCCTTCTCCTTCTCTTTCTTCTTCTCCTTCTCTTTCTCCTTCTCCTCCTCCTTCTCCATTTTCATCTCATTCCCTATTTTTACTCAATTTTCTCCTACTTTACTTCTCCTACCAAGACACCCTTATTTAGTTTCCTATGCATTAGGTATAGGGGTTATTTATACTTACAACTTTACATATTATAGGGGTTGACATGGGACCTAAGTGCACACTAAAGTTCTACAGACTACACCTAAGTACACATGTAGAAAAATATGCATTCCAAATACCTTTTAACAAGAATCTCTCTCTCTCTCTCTCTCTCTCTCTCTCTCTCTCTCTTTCTCTACAAATTCTCCTCTTCCTCTCTTTCTTTCTCTCTTTTCCCCTCTGTCTCTCTATCTATTACCTTTTACCTCATTCTTTCTCTCTTTCTGTGTCTCTCTTTCTCTCTCTCTCTCTCTCTCTCTCTCTCTCTCTAATGGTTGAGAAGTTTTTCCTGGGTGATTTATATTAACATACTTTAGGGTGTGAACAAAGTCCTGGGGTGTGTGTGAGAGAGATAGAAGGGAGGGATAAGAAGAGAGAGAGAGAGAGGGGGGGAGAGAACTCAGGTGGCGAAATGAATTATGTGAGAAAATTACATGGAGGAAATTGGGAGGGACAGAGAAAAAAACAATGAAAGAGAGAGAGAGAAACAGAAAGGGGGGGAGAGAGAGAGAGAGGGTGGGTGCTCAAAATTACCGAATTTTCTGGCCATTTCTGTGAACTTTGAGGTTTTTTTTATAGTGCTATTTTCCAAAAATAATAATAAAAATAGTTCCAACCCTCGCTAAAATCAGCCCGGACGTTGTTTGTAAAGTTAAACAACTTTCAGCTGGTCATATAATGTACAAAACCATGACTGGAGCATAAACATAGGACCCAAGCACAACTTGGTCCAATTATGCTCGCTCAGTTTATGAACTTTCCTTGCTACACTTCTTGCATATCTGTGGGAAGATGGCAAAACACGATAACCAACATTTTTTTTCAAAATGGAGTTAGTAATTATGATAAAGTTATACGAGTAATAGCTATATCTTTCTACCTACAGTAGAGTGCAACAAATCTCCTTCTCCTTCTTCTTCTCCTCCTTCTCTTTCTCCTTCTCCTTCTTCTTCTCCTTCTCCTCCTCCTTCTCCTTCTCCTCCTCTTTCTCCATTTTCATCTCATTCCCTATTTTTACTCAATTTTCTCCTACTTTACTTCTCCTACCAATACACCCTTATTCACTTTCCTATGCATTAGGTATAGGGTATAAGGGTTATTTATACTCACAACTTTACATATTATAGGGGTTGACATGGGACCTAAGTGCACACTAAAGTTCTACAGACTACACCTAAGTACACATGTAGAAAAATATGCATTCCAAATACCTTTTAACAAGAATCTCTCTCTCTCTCTCTCTCTCTCTCTTTCTCTACAATTTCTCCTCTTCCTCTCTTTCGTTCTCTCTTTTCCCGTCTGTCTCTCCATCTATTTTACCTTTTACCTCATTCTTTCTCTCTTTCTGTGTCTCTCTTTCTCTCTCTCTATACCTCTCTCTACCTCTTTCTCTCTCTCTCTACCTCTACCTCTCTCTCTCTCTAATGGTTGAGAAGTTTTTCTTGGGTGATTTATATTAACATACTTTAGGGTGTGAACAAAGTCCTGGGGTGTGTGTGAGAGAGATAGAACGGAGGGATAAAAAGAGAGAGAGAGAAACAGGGGAAATAATGGTTAGAAATAGAGAGGGACTGAGGAGGAAGAGGACAGCGAAAAAGTGAGAGAGAGAGAGGGAGGAACAAGAAGAGAAAAAGATAGAAGGAGAGGGAAATAGGAGAGAGAGAGAGGGGGGGGGAAGAGAACTCAGGTGGCGAAATGAATTATGTGGGAAAATTACATGGAGGAAATTGGGAGGGACAGGGAAAAAAACAATTAAAGAGAGAGAGAGAAACAGAAAGAGGGAGAGAGAGAGAGAGAGGTAGTAATTTGTCACCCACCAGACCAGAGTAAGGACACTTTAAACCCCTGAATAAGACAAAGAGACATAGAAGGATTGAGAGTGAGAGAGAGAGAGAAATAGTTTTTTCTAATAGGTATGTATGTAGGAATAATAACTATGGTACACTGAAATAAAATTAGGGTGCCAGAAGCCCAATCGAGTGACTGGGTTCCGGCACTCTAATATTGAACTCGATATGTTAAAGCTCGACACTATAATATAGCATTCCACAACATAATTATAGGTTAGTATAGCATTCCGAATGCTATGTTATAGTGTCAACCTAAATCAGGGTAAGTAGGTAGGTACCCCAATGAGAGAGATATTTCAACGGGTTAGTGGAACGCTACCGAGCTCCTTAATGATAGTATGTGCTTCGACAAAAATTTGTACTCGTTTCGATTGCAAATATTTCAACGGGTTACTTTCTGGTGTTCTCGTGTTGACCCAGCACCAAAATTTGTACTCGTTTTTCGATTGCAAATATTTCACCGGGTTACTTTCTGGTGTTCTCGTGTTGACCCAGCACCTAAATTTTGTACTCATTTTTCGATTGCAAATTATTTCAACGGGTTACTTTCTGGTGTTCTCGTGTTGACCCAGCACCTAAATGGGAAGTTTTGTGTCTCTTCTCGCCCATCTGATGAGAGGCATACTACGGGAGGGCTACGACACAGACCAAAAGCGTCCAAAGTAGCAGTTGTTTCATTGCTACGGAAAAAAAAGGCGGTGAGACACTCATCTTTTAAATCACAATCTAGAGTTCTTCCACTGTAAGTAGGGGCACTAGCGCCCTATCAATATTTTTTCCTCAGTATACCTAAGTAAAGGTTGAAATTACACTGAAGCATGCCTCAAATCTTCAAAAGCTTGCCAATTAACGCGACGCGCGACGGTCCACATGCTTCAAAGATTTTGCACTGTATTTACATACTGAGAGCTATAACTGCTCTGAGGAAGAGTTTACATTACATCATACCCGCGCGACGGTCCACATGCTTCAAAGATTTTGCACTGTATTTACATACTGAGAGCTATAACTGCTCTGAGGAAGAGTTTACATTACATACTGAGCTAAGGAAGTTTCCTATTATCTTGAAAGATAAGAACTAGCTACCTACAGCAGACAAATAATTAACATTTCGAGACTTAGAGGATAATAACGTCATTATTTGAACCTCTTCCAAGAAGAAAGCAAGAGAGAGAGAGAGAGAGAGAGAGAGAGAGAGAGAGAGAGAGAAATAGAGTTCAAAAGAAGGAGTGAGAGAGGCGATATGACTGCAGGTACCTAGGTGATAATAATAATATTGCTTGCTGTAATTAACATACCATTCTCTCTCTCTCTCTCTCTCTTTCTTTGTCTACGTCTCTGGTATTCTGTCTTTCTCGCTCTCTCTGAATCTATCTTGCTCTATTTATATCTCTCTCTCTCTTTCTGTCTTTTTCATTTTGCTCTTCAGTGAGAGAGGCGATATGACTGCAGGTACCTAGGTGATAATAATAATATTGCTTGCTGTAATTAACATACCATTCTCTCTCTCTCTCTTTGTCTACGTTTCTGGTATTCTGTCTTTCTCGCTCTCTCTGAATCTATCTTGCTCTATTTATATCTCTCTCTGTCTTTTTCATTTTGCTCTCCCTCTCTCTCTCTCTTTCCCACTGTTCCTTTTAAACCTTCTTTCATCTCTATTCTCCTCTTTCTCTCTCTGTAGAGGAGAAGAAAGAGGTACTGCCAAAAAAATACTTTTACTTTATGTTGTTTTTATTCGTTCCCCTTCGTCCGCCTTTTCTCCCTCCTCTATTTCTTCATCCCTCCTCTTCTCCCTCTTTCTTTTCCTCCCCTCATTTTACGACAGGGGGAAGGGATTTCGTTTCCAAAATGGGTGCTATAATTAACGAAATTTCTGGCCGTTTCTGAACTTCGGGCTTTTTTTTAGTGACGTTTTTCGGGAAATAGATTAAAAGCAAGAGAAAAAAATACTTTAATGTTTTGAATTTTGATAAGTTGTTTAGTTTAATTTCTATCCACAATACATACTAGATGTTCGGCTGGCTAAAAGTGGCATAGACCTCAGTTAAAAAGAGGTACAATATCTACCCAGACACTCCTAGATATTTACTGTAAAATCTGTAAATAAATAAATAAAATTATATCCTTATAAATTTACTATAAATTAATAAAAAGGTACCTAACTACCTACATTGTAGTCCTGAAAAATAAATAGAGATTTTAAATTTTAATTTCGGTAAAAAGGGTAAATTTATGATGGAGGAAAAAGGGTACCTAATATGGAATGAAATCATCTCTTAGGGTCCAAAAAGTATTTCTTTTTTACCAACAAACTTTTTAAAAATAACAAGCTGGGCCCGTCCCTCCGGGAATTTTTTAACCCGTAGTTTATTCGATCGTGGTTAAAGAATACCTATGTAGGTACCTACCTAATTTGTTTAATATTCAGTTTATTATTATTGATTTGATTTTACTTTCATGTAATGATTTAAAATCAAGACTAGAGCCCGTTCTCCCTTTATTCCTTTAAGTCACCCATCCATTTATTGGCCTTCCTCAGCATAGCTTAACATCTAAAACTGGTCTTAAATTATCGACTGAAGTGTTATCTAAAACTTTATCGCTTTGAGTTCATAGGTCGTCGCGACAAATTTCAAGATCAGAGCTCACTTGTGTGAAAAAATGTGAAATAAATCCCCCAAAATCCATTTTTTTGGTTTTTTGGCTTTTTGTTTTCTGGACAAAATTTGCACCACCACTTTCGTGTTCCTGGTAAAAAGACTTTAATTTGATATATAGGTCGACAAGGTTTGGATAAGTCCTTCTATGGGAACACACACACAGACAGACACCGAAGCGAATACAATAGTCCGTCCCTACACCTTTTATTAAAGGAAGGACGGACTAAAAAGGGATTTTTTATGTGAGCAGCTGTGGGACATGACAAGTTGACAGATTATCTGATATCTAACGCTGAAAAAAGTTACTAAACTTTCATTTTTTTTCGATCATCAAGGGATTACTAGGTATTTCCTGCTAAAACCTACGTTTACTCTTTAGATGCCTACACATACAATGTACTGTGTTGTATTATGGAGATGGACGGATATGTAGGGGGAAAACCTACCGTTTTGGGAACGAACCTTATCTGTACAAAATAAAGTTAGCCCCCGGCGGGAATCGACCCCGTGACCCAGCGCTTACAAGGCAGGCGCTCAACCCCTCAAACTTAATTATCCTGGCTAATTTGAAGCTGAAAATTCAAAGTAAAGGTTGAAAAGAATGAAAAGGAAATTCGGTATCTCCTCTAATGATTCTTTTATTGCACATTGCATACTCAAATAGATTTACGGCGTTCATACAAATTGTACCCCGATAGATTTTTTCTCGAGTAGCGATGAACATCTGAACAAACATTTGAAATTTTATTTAAACTTATCTGAAGAATCTAAAGGTTTTTGTTGCCGCTTACAAGGCAAGCTACCTTCCAAGTTAACGGCTGTACTCTTATTTACAATAAAGGGACATTTTCGATACTTTGTTTTCATTTTATTTAACGAAAATTTGAAAGGAAAAATTTGGAGCTACCTCAGCTGTCCAATAAAAGGCCATTAATAAAGTGAAGCCATTGGAGTTTTTCATTTCGACGGATATTTCATTAGAAACAACACAAACCACATTTTTTTCCTTGACGCAGTATATTATCGTTTCAGAGGTTTTTTCATTATATCAGTCCCAACATAGGTTTCATTTTAAGACATTTTTATTCGCTCGTTTTTACTGCCAAAAAATACTTTTACTTTATGTTGTTTTTATTCGTTCCCCTTCGTCCGCCTTTTCTTCCTCCTCTATTTCTTCCTCCTTCCCTCTAATCTTGATTTCAAATCATTACATTGGAGTAAAATCAAATCAAGAATGATAATAAACTGAATATTAAGTAAATTAGGTAGGTACATATGTAGGTACTGATTTTCTCTAACCACGATCGAATAAACTACGGGCTAAAAAATTCCCAGAGGGACGGGCCCAGCTTGTTTTTCTTCTCCTCTTCTCCTTCTCTTTCTCCTCCTTCCCTTTCTTACCACCTTTCTTTTTACAATTTACGCTTCCCTTTTCTTTTTCTCTTTACAAATTCCCGTCTCTTGCTCCTCCTTTTTCTAGCTATGTTTTTTCTCTCCTATTTTCCTTTAATTTCAGTGTAAAGAACATAATGGGGGACTCAAAGATCGTTTAGAAAATTTCCTCTTTAAACATTTTTTGCTGTACATTTTAGGTGAGGCCTAGGTACAAAGGTAACAAAATGAAAATTAATTTTCGAAAATTTCCAGTGAATTCATAAAGTCGCCTGGTTCTTTTTCTCCCCCCTTTTTTGTACATTTTCCCTCTTTTATTTCCTTGTGATATTCAAAAGTGTGGAAAGGAAAAGCAAGAAAGAAAGAGAGAGAGAGAGAGAAAATATTAATTGGAAACTTTTTCGTCATTACCTAGGTACCTTTTTTTTATTATTTTTTTTTTTATATTTCAACCCTTTGATTATTTATTATTCTTAGGTAATTAGGAATAATATCCGTGGCTAACTGACTATCGGATAGCCTTGAACACGGGAGATCCTGGTTCGATCCTCGGCAGAGTCAGAGTTTTTTTTTCGCATTTTCTCTTTATTTCCCTTTCTTACTCTTATTTCTCTCTCTTTCTCTTCCTATTTCTCTCTCTCTCCCTCTCTATCTTTCTCTCTCTTTTCGTCTGGGTGTTTATCAAATCACTTTACATTGTAGTTACATAATGACAAATAGGTAGGTATGTACGTACCTATGTATATGTTGATCACTAGTATTTTGTGGGACCCAACCCAAATAAAATTGGGGGAAAAGTAGAGTAAAAGAAGACTGCCGATTGAATCCCAGCACTACCACCAGGGATCCGAAAATATCTAAGTCAGAAAGAACGCCATTATTGTAAGAAAAGGGGTGAATTTTGAGAAAAAGGGATTAAAAATTCTTAGAGGTTTATTTAGGAGTATAATATACTAATACACATATTATGTGGAGTATAATACACATATTATGTGTCATTTCAGAGCTAACTTCAAACTGTAAACATTTTTTTTTTCGCCTTATATTAATAATTAACTAAATTATCTAGAGTATTCTAGAGTATTCTCGAGTCTAGATTATTTTAGAGGGGCTTTTTCGTAAAACTAGAACATAAAATGTTGAATTTTTTCCTCTTTTTTTTTCACATTGACAGAGCCCTTTTGTAGGTAACTACAAAAAACCCACAGGTCACAGAATAATGAACTTTGGAAAGAAGGAAGGGGGAACGAACGAGGAAAGGAGGGGAAAGGATAGAGATAAGGAGGGGGGAGGGGAACGGTAGAGATCAGGGGAGGGAGAGGAAAAAGAGAAAGATAGAGGAGGGGTAGGGGGCTGGTTGGCCTGCCTAGAGGTACTCAGGACATTTGGAAAGTACACAAAAGTGGGAAGAAAGGGAGGGGGGGGGAGAGAGCGAAAAAATTCGAGAGTTTTTATACAACTGAGTGGGCCCCGCAACAGCCAGTCACGGAATCAATCATTTGCATGATACAAATTTCTTGACCCCACCAGGAATCGACCTCGGGTCTCCCGCGTGCAAGGCGAGCGCAGTGACCACTACACCATGGGAGCTGACTTGAATTGATATATTTATAATCGTGATTTTTTTTTCCTTCAATTAATCAGGGTTGTTCAATAAATTACTCTAATTGTAATATGTGTTCCCCATAAATTGTATGTCAAACACCTTGGTTAGACTGTGGGGGTAAAGGGACTTTTCAGTCCTATCCCAGGAGGATAAACAAGGTACGGTATATTCTATTCTACACCCTGTACATTTTTTCCCCTTCTAGTTTTCTATAACATACGATTCTCTCCCATTGTGTTTCCGTATTCTTTATCATAATTCCCTCGGATAAATATAATACTTCGAGCTGTTCTATTTACATTGAACTTTTTGCATTTACATCGAACTTTTTGTATTTACAAGGGGAACTTTGTAGATTTTTTTGCATGTAAGTACCTACCTATATATATTATTACAGATTTCTTTGCTCGAGTTTTTGTTTATTTTCTCTTTATTTCCCTTTCTTACTCTTAGTTCTCTCTCTTTCTCTTCCTATTTCTCTCTCTCCCTCTCTATCTTTCTCTCTCTCTCTCTCTTTTCGTCTGGGTGTTTCTCAAATCACTTTACATTGTAGTTACATAATGACAAATAGGTAGGTATGTACGTACCTATGTATATGTTGATCACTAGTATTTTGTGGGACCCAACCCAAATAAAATTGGGGGAAAAGTAGAGTAAAAGAAGACTGCCGATTGAATCCCAGCACTACCACCAGGGATCCGAAAATATCTAAGTCAGAAAGAACGCCATTATTGTAAGAAAAGGGGTGAATTTTGAGAAAAAGGGATTAAAAATTCTTAGAGGTTTATTTAGGAGTATAATATACTAATACACATATTATGTGGAGTATAATACACATATTATGTGTCATTTCAGAGCTAACTTCAAACTGTAAACATTTTCTGACGCAAGTTTGTTTGCTAGTTGTTGTTTTTGTTTTTTTTTTTTTTTTATTTAAAAAGTTAGAACCTTTTTTGTTCATTCTTGAGCCACCCTGTTTTGCAAATTATAAAATTCCTCTTTCCCGAGGTTTGAGTTGCATGTGAGGTGGAAATATTTTAATGAAACCATCGCACATAATTATTACCCTCCCCATTCCACCCCTGGGGATCGCCCTTCCCATTCCACCCCTGGGATCCCCCTTCCCTCTTAAACATAAGGGGTATGATAAGCAGAAATCTGACCTCATGGGTTTGTGTGGGTGTGGTATAACCAGGGCTGGACGCGAAAGAGGGGTTTGTGGTTAACCTAAATTTTTTTAGGTATTTTACAGAATTGTGGATAATTTAATAGAGAACAAAATGGAATGTAGAAATAACTATGTAACCTACCTAGGTATTTATAGTTTTAAGGAACGACTAGATATAATAATTAAATGTAAATAAATATAATATTCTTATAGTAATTCATAATTGTACATTAAATTATTATAATAATATAGGTATACTTTCTATTTATGGGATAAGTGGCGAAATTAAATTTTAGAATATCAGGTACCTACCTAAATTATGTAACTACTTTTATTTTACAAGACAGTAATTTCATTCGGAAATGGGATACCTAGGCAAACTAAGCATGAACTTTGCACAAAGTTCATTCAGAGTTCATTCTGAAATTGGAAAGCAGACTCGTACGAGTAATGAAAAGAAAACAGAGGCAATTTTGTCTTGTTGTTGCAAGAAGATTTCTGAAAACAACAAGACAAAATTATGTATTCCTATGCCATTAATAATAATAATAATAATAATAATAATAATAATAATAATAATAATAATAATAATAATAATAATAATAATAATAATAATAATAATAATAATAATAATAATAATAATAATAATAATAATAATAATAATAATAATAATAATAATAATAATAATAATAATAATAATAATAATAATAATAATAATAATAATAATAATAATAATAATAATAATAATAATAATAATAATAATAATAATAATAATAATAATAATAATAATAATAATAATAATAATAATAATAATAATAATAATAATAATAATAATAATAATAATAATAATAATAATAATAATAAATACAATTGAAGAGGAAGAAGAAGAGGAAGAAGAAGACGATGAAGGAAAAAAGGAGAATACGAAAAAGAAGAAGAAGAAGAATTAGAAAAAGGAAAAGACGAAGAAGGAGAGGAAGAAGAAGAAGAAGAAAAAGAAGAAGAAATTGAAGAATTAAAATTTAGGGGGCCAACGGGCCGCTGAAAATCCGGCCCTGCAAAGAACAGAAAGAAAAGGCAATAAAAATGTTCACCCCATCCATAATTCATGTTCTAGGACAAAGTGCACTAGAAATAATAGCCATTTGTACCTACCTAGCTTGTACCTAGGTAGCTAGCTTGTAACTAGGTAGGTAGGTACAAGGTACCTATTGTTCAAGTAGCTAATTATTTTACCCGTAAATGTTTGCAGTACACCACAATTAAAAAGCAATAACACCTACATTTCCCGAGTATTATAAGGCTGACAATTTAATTATAGGTTATTAAAAAGCAATGTAATTAGTGGCCTTGTGTAGAAGGTGGGCAGTGGTGTGGGGTGTGATTTCCAAAAGGGGAAGTTGTAAAGCTATATCTTTAATCTGTTTGCCGATATGCTGGGGGGCTTCTTCATCCAATTACCTATACTAAGGTCTTATCGTCCCGAAAGCAAAGAGAAAAGGAAGACATTATAGGACAAAGCCAGTCGTTCTGAAGAACGAACCCTATCTGCTTAAGATAAAATCCACCCCGGGCCTGGTAACCTTGAAAAGTTTTCTCCAAAACGAAGTTAAAATTCGTCCGAAAAAGTAGGTTGAAAAAACATAATGCTCATTCTAAAAAATAGAATTAGGTATTATTATTATTATTTTTATTATTATTATTCTACTTTTTATTCTACAAGCATCAGCTCGAGCGAAAAA